>NW_015505610.1:498865-505329 GCF_001515645.1 Sinocyclocheilus grahami | reverse complement strand
AAATTAAGTCGTTATAACGAGAAAACAACTCTCGCTATGTCGATATAACGAGAAAATAAGTCGTTATAACGAGAAAACAAGAAGGGAAAAAAAAAGAATGCATGGCCGCTTAGAACTTCCGTAACAATCTCAATTAGGAGTGTCAATGGTCCACTTGAGAGATAGGTGGCGGTAATGCACTTATAAGTCTGCGATCCACCATAAAGCAAAGAAGAAGAAGAAGACGCCTCACACGCCTGCTGTTGAGAACGCGCTCAGGAGGACGCGCCGCCGCTCAGGACAGTTTAAACAGTTCGGACATTGCGTGAATCAGAGGTAAAAAACGATATAAATACTGTTCAGTTTCTTGCACAGACCGTGTCTTTACACATCAATGTATCGTCACGAGCCGTAGGGTTTAATTTGGTTTTGTTTGTGTATGTTTTTTTTTACTCTCAAAGCCGTGATTCCCATTCACCTCCATTATAAGACTGACAGACTGCAACGGTTTGTGTTAAAAATCTTCGTTTGTGTTCTACTGAAGAAACAAAATCACCTACATCTTGAATGCCCTGGGGGTAAGCAGATAAACATAAAATTATCATTTTTGGGTGAACTATCCCTTTAACAAAAGACTTCAACAAGAAATCAAATATGCACATACAATGCACACAATGTAAATTACTGTAAAAAACATTGAAAATGTGCAAAATAAATAAAATTCATTTTATTAATTTGTATATTCATTCAAATGTATTGTAAAAAGTAGCCTAAGCCTACAATGACAAGAAGCAACGGTTAAACATGAGTCAAGTTGAATCAAATTGACTGTGAAAGTTGTTTCAACTTCTTAAACTGACTTAAAAAAAAACATTTGTTGCCATGGTTTTTTGATTATATTCAGTGGCGTAGCGTCTAGGTATGCAGGTACATATGGGCCCGGCTGAGGGGAACTTTTAATTGAAATGAGGAAATTAATTTTCCTGCAATTTCCCTGAATTGTCCTTGTCCGACAGCTTATCAGAATTCTCAGCTCAAGTCCGACTGGAGCCTGTGTCTTTTCTCTCTCTCTCCCCCCATTACACAGCTGCTGTTGCAGCCATTAAAATAGTTTAGTTTCGGTTTTTAATGGCAAAGTGGTAATATTTCGTTTCGTTCCTTTATTAAGTTAATTTATAAATATTTTTGGAACATTTTATGTTTGTTAAATTCAGTTTTTTATTTTTTAAAGGAACGACCAAGCGGCCAGCGGCTGACAGTGAGTTGAGCATATGTTTGATCAATTTAGCCTGCTCAAATCAACAGGACGACTTGCCTAAAATAAAATCTATAGACAGAAAGCACTTTGTGCATTTCACAGTATTAATTTAAACATTTAACCTAGATAAATGTGCGCTGTTAGGCGCATATCCAATAGTTTGTGCGGAGAGTGGAAGCTGAAGCGTGCTCTGCAGGACATGGAGGCGCCAGCACGATCACTTGCTTTTTTTTTTTTATAACAAAAACTAGTGTTTTCTGAGTCAGTGTCGCAAAGATGAATTTGACGAACCTGACTCGCCATCTCCTCATTGGACGTGCCTTTAGAGAGAAATGCATCTTTACAGATTACATAGGCTAATGAAAGAGCTTTTGTTTTCGATTTGAATTATTTCGTTTTAAAATAGTAATGTAAAGCATTATATAGATATACAGTATTTATCATGTCAGTAAGGCAAGTATTCGCTGAGTTTCAGTTCATCATTGTGAGGCGCTCCTGCTCAAGACAGAGTCGACCGAAAGCACATCAGAAAGCATTTGTATTTCTTATTTTACAAAAGCACAAGGTTTTGTTGATATTGTGAGTGCACACACATAAAAGTAGACTTTGCAGTTCCGAATGAGGTATACTCTTACCTTTATGAGCAAAAATGATTTAATCATATTTTTAAGATTCCACTGTTATAAAAAAAGAGCAAGTGATCGCGCTGGCACCACACACACAACATCAGCAATGCTACAATGACAAAGTCGCTTATATTAAACGTAAAACTTTTATGAACAGAACAAATAAGGCTGATGTAGGCCTACCTACGTTGTAACACAAATAAATGAAAGTTTATTTGGATTTTCCCCTTACTTTAAACGAATGCTTATGGCTCATTATTATTAATGAAAAAAAGGCTATACAATAAAATAGTACAATTATAAATTCACCAATATTAAACTGAACTTTTCTAAACAAAATGAATATGGATTTCCCCTCAGGCTACCTTAAAACGATCATAGTTTGTGATTTATCTTAAAACACATCAGCCATAAAATAGTACAATGGCAAATTCGCATTTATTAAACATCTAACTTTTATTAACAAAATGAATAAGATATAGCCTTGCGTTGTAACCCAAATATATAAGGTATTTTCCCTTATTTAAAACGAATGCTTATAGTTTGTGGTTCATAGCTTTTTTTTTTTATGGAAACCCAGCAACAATAAAGACACTCACTTATAGGCTATTAAACGAAGAAATTAAAGTTTTATTAAAAGTAACTATTTTGGATCAGCCATCATAGTGTCTTCTTGCATCACTCTTGTCACGTGACCCCCCCCTTCCCCACAAGTTTTATTTCTCAGCCCCCCCTGGACAAAATACGTTCCCGCGGCTATGCCTACATCTTGGTTGCCCTGGGGGTAAGCAGATAAACATCAAATTTTAATTTTTGGGTGAACTATCCCTTTAATAGAGGTGAGCTGATTAGACAGATGATTCTTTTATTTCTCTTCTTTAACCCCTGTATGCCCCTGACACATATACCCATTGTGATATAGCCTGGTTTGTTGGATCGGATTGCTTTCTCACTACAACCGAACCGCTCCAGAGTTCGTTTTCAATCGAGCCAAGACCACCTCGTTCAGGCAATCTTGGACTGATTGTTTTGGCGCGGATTCGAGCGCGATTGCCATGTTCACATATGCCCAAACGAACAGAGCTAAGGGGGGAAACGTTGTTTCGGAACCAGGTGCATTTTCCCCCTTAGCTCGGTTTTCTATAAATTGTTTCTTAGTGTAACGGAAGAGGTCTGACGCAACAGGTTAGTATAAATCAAATAGGTTTATTTGGTCACAGAGTACTGGGGTAGGGTTCAGAGGATGTGATGGTGAGGGAATAGTTCGAAGGATATGATGAGTGGGGTAATCCGGGTCTTTGGCTGTACAGGAGCTGGAATGCAGGCAGGAGGAGCACACACACACACCTCAGCAATCCGGGAATAGGAGACACTAGGAGGAACACAGGAAGTATTCAAATGGAAGTAGTAGCAAAGTCATTGAGTCCTCTACATGCATACGCGACTGGACAGTGAGGGTGTCTGAGGTGTGTGCTCTTATGCAGACTGGTAACGAGGTGCTTGATTGGTGACAGGTGCTCAAAGCTCAGGTGAGAGGGATCGTTGAGATGATTGGGAGGTGACTGAGTCTGGCCGATCTGTGACAGTACTCCCCCCCGAAAGGCACGTCCCACGCCGTAACAATTCCACCGGGGAGGGGGGTGGGCACCCTAGAGGTTGGTACAGGGTGGAGACCCGGGAGGCCTCCAGGGCGGAGCAGGTAGTTCAGGTTGCCATGGCGGATCCTGGACCTCGGGCGGCCATGGCGGATCCTCCGTGGCCTTGGCTGGCTCGGCCATATGGCCCCCCCAAAAAATTATCTTGGGGAAATCTACGGGGCTGTACTCGGGGCCTGGAGCCCTCCCTGGGCTGAACCGGGGAACAGGAGCCCTCCCTGGGCTGAACCGGGGAACAGGAGCCCTCCCTGGGCTGAACTCGGGAACAGGGTAGCGCTTATGTGGCGCTGGCACTGGAGGGCACTCTGGAGGAGCAGGCACATCAAAGCGCCTTCGAGGAGCTGGGACTGGAGTGAGGTTCGGGGCTGGAGCCAACACTGGAGCGAGCTCTGGGGCTGGAGCCGGCACTGGAAGGCACTTACGAGGAGCGGGCATTGGGGCGAAGATAGGAGCAGTGAACTCCAGGGGCAGCGCCATGTCCAGCAATGCTGAGAGGCCAGCGGCTGGCGGGCACACTGGAGCGAGCTCTCGGCTTGCCACACTAACGCCCTCTCGGCTTGCCACACTAACTGCCGGCTGGCTTGGGGAAGCCGCGGACGGCAGCGGACTGGTTCTGGCTCGGGACCGGACACTCCCCAGACACCAGAATACGTCTTCTCTCCAACACAGGCCAGTGGTGTCTGGGATGTCCAAGGGGCGATGGGAGTTGGCCCCAAGCCAGAACAGATGGTTGAGGGTGGCATCATCCATCGCCATCTCCGCTGCCAGCCTGCAAAACTCCCCGGCGTACTCGTAGAAGGAGAGATCCCGGCGAGCGAGGATGGAGAACCACGCAGCTGAGTGCATGCTGTGGGGGGAACTCATCTGTGCCATCGGTGTTGGTCCGGTCTTCTGTAACGGAAGAGGTCTAACGCAACCGGTTAGTATAAATCAAATACTGGGGTAGGGTTCAGAGAATGTGATGGTGAGGGAATAGTTCGAAGGATATGATGAGCGGGGCAATCCGGGTCTTTTTGGCTGTACAGGAGCTGGAATGCGGGCAGGAGGAGCACACACCTCAGCAATCCGGGAACTAGGAGGAACAGGAGACACTAGAAGGAACACAGGCGGTAAGTAATGTAGGAAGCATTCAAATGGAAGTAGTAGCAAAGTCATTGAGTCCTCTACGTGTATATGCAACCGGACAGTGAGGGTGTCTGAGGTGTGTGCTCTTATGCAGACTGGTAACAAGGTGCTTGATTGGTGACAGGTGCAGGTGTTCAAAGCTCAGGTGAGAGGGATCGTTGTGATGATTGGGAGGTGACTGAGTCTGGCCGATCTGTGACACTTAGGCTATATCACAATTTATGATGGGTAATTACGTAGGTTCCGTGAAAAGCATTAGCTTTGCTGTTTTGCTAATACTTCAAAATGAACCAGTGAATGTCTGTGGATGAGCACGTTTTCGCCATTCAAAATAAAAAAGCGCACTTTTTCATTTTATAATGCCGTCTTATTGCTCTTCTTCCTAGTAGGTGCATTTTAAAAATGTTTTCCCGATGAATCCTGGACTCCTGCTCAAAATGATAAATTAATATAAGGACAGTTACAAAAAAAAAACCCAACAATAAGCCCGCAAAGCTGTTATCGTTCCATCCTGACGGACAGTGACAGCTAAGTGGAATTCCGGAAAATAAACCGTGAAATTTTGACCAATGAGACAACAGTTTACTAATTTACTAATTGTATTAACAAATTTGGTCCGTTTAGAAACTTTATCGTTTGAAAGTGAACCACACCAAGAATAAAAAGCAACATTGTAATAATTGTAATCTCTCTTTCAGAACAAAGCAATCGATCTACAGGTGTGAAAGCACTCTAAATCAGTGCAATCCAACAAGAGAGAGTAATAGAGCTCTGTGAAAGACTCTGTAACCTTGAGTCACTTGCTGGTAGCTGGTTGTTTTCTGGAGGAGAGTAATTTGGATGGAGCGCCTTGCCTTATAAAAGATGGACGGGATTGGCTCAGATATTCATTAGAGAGGACTTTCTAAGCCTGTTAATAGAGGGGAGAAGAGGGGATCTATTGAACGATATCAGGGAGATTTTCAGTTTTTAGGGAGATTTGAAAGCCACCCCCCTTCCCACACCTTTTTAGAGATTTGTATTCTCTTTTGTGGTATTATCAGGGACAATATTACATTTTCCCATGATTTCTGTCGTAAGCTGGTCCAGGCGTTTGGTCATTTCTGGGAGTTGGAACTTCATTTCGGTCATTTAAATTAGCTAAACATTGCCTCTGAGAGAATTGATTATCTGAAACATCTATTTAAATCTTTTAGTCACACATACAATTGACATGACAGAGTGGGCAAACAGAGGCACAAGAGCTACTATTCCTGTAAATATGCTGTTTGAGAAGCAGGAGTTTTATAGATTTAGAGTGCATTCATCCAAACAGGCTTTTGGGTGTGTTAAACCGCTGCAGGCTAAGTCTTAATTGAAGCATAAAGTTCACTCCCAGATATTATCTCTAAATATATATCGCTAATTTGTTTCGTGCATTACACTTCAGTTGACTGTCATTAGCTCATATGCTTAGTATTCTTTTTGAAATACATAAACATTTTAGCTGTGATTTGATAAGAACAGTAGGAGACCTCATCAATAGAGTATTAGTGGCATGAATGGAATCACTGTTGTTATTTTCAGCGAGTACATATGATTCCATGTAACTTTATTCATTGTCATCACTTGTGCCTATGAAAATTTGATTCCTTCCCTCAGAGATTATTTAATTATTTATTTTAAAAATAAATTTATACTTTTATTCAGCAAAGGAGCAAGGGCATATTAAATTGATCAAAAGTGACAGCAAATACACTTATAATGTTACTATATATATATATATATATATATATATATATATATATATATATATATATATATATATATATATATATATAT
>NW_015505610.1:498398-498831 GCF_001515645.1 Sinocyclocheilus grahami | reverse complement strand
TATATAAATGCTTTTGAACTTTTTAATCAAATAATGTTAGAGAAAAATGCATCACAGTTTCCACAAAAAATAGTAAGCAGCACAACTTTTTAAACATTGATAATAAGAAGTAATGTTTCTTGAGCAGCAAATCAGCATTTTGGTATGATTTATGAATGATCATGTGACACTGAAGACTGGGAAAATGGCTGAAAATTCACCTTTTCTATCACAGTTATAAATTACATTAAAATGTATTAAAACAGAAAACAGTTATTTTAAATTGTAATAATATTTCGCAATATTACTGTGTTTTTGATCAAATAAATGCAGCATTGGTGAGCATAAGAGACTCCTTTCAAAAACAATTCAAAAAAATCTTTCCAACTTTAGAACAATAATGTATTTGTTTATTATATTTTATATATATATATATATATATATATATATATAT
>NW_015505610.1:494078-494984 GCF_001515645.1 Sinocyclocheilus grahami | reverse complement strand
GATGACACTTAGAGGCTTTTGCATCTGAACTCTTCATATATATATTTATTTATTTCAAATTTTGGTCCTGAATTTGAATTGGGGTCTTGCAAGTGAGAATGCGAGACAGAAGGAGTAAGTGTGTGTTGTATGTGGGAGGAATTAAGGCGTAGCACTCCAGTCCATTTATCCATTCACCATGAAGTTACAGCCATGCAAAACAAAAGCTCATAAATTATGCATGGAAAACATAGAAATAAAATTAAAACCACTTTCAACATGCCTATGTGCTCAATGTCTGTCCTTGAAGATATGAAAGATTAACTAAGATCATTATGAAAATATATCAGGAATTCAACATAGAAACATATTAAAATGATAAACAACAGCAAATATAGACAGAATGTACAAGACATAATAATCAGTTTAAAAAGAAAAATGAAGTATTCAATCTTTTAAATAAAATGCCTTGACTTTAGAAGCACTCTGTCTGTTTGGTTGGATGGATGTAAGGCTGTTTGATTCAAATGTACAGTACTGTATCTCTGATATTATAATCATCTCAATCTAGCGACGTCTCTCTAGATTTGACGTTAGACGCAATTAAGTTCCTAACGATGGTGAGCCCCACTGCTGGAAAGAAAGGGATTGTGGAAAACAGAAGTCAAAACAATTCAGAACACAAAAATAAGTGCGTTGACATGGCAATGCAAAGTGTGAGATTATCAATCTTTTTCATCTCTTGATTGCTTTACCAAAGCCACTTCCCTTCACTTGGTAGAGTACACAATTTGCGACCCGCTTTTAGTCCAGATTAAGAGAGACCCTAATCCCATTCAGAAGATCTGATTAAACTGCTGCTTCGAGAAATCCACTCACACCTTATTTTTGATCTCTCCCTCTTCCCCCATCACTAACACAGAATAT
>NW_015505610.1:486815-493852 GCF_001515645.1 Sinocyclocheilus grahami | reverse complement strand
AGAATATATATATATATATATATATATATATATATATATATATATATATATATATATATATATATACACAGTATATATAACATTGCAGTGAATGGGAAAGAACAGAAGATCTTTTTTATGTATGTATGAATGTGTATGTATTTATTTATTCATTATTTTTGAACAAATTTATTCTCTATGTCAATTTTTTTTGACAATGACTTTAAAACGGGTAGTATGCATTTTCCTCTTACTATGGTCAGGATCTGGTGGTTGTCCATTATTATACATTATAACCTAAATATGAAGTATATAAAATATAAATATTCAACATATCAAAATTTGAAAGCTGTCTTGAAATTAATAATAATAATCATCCTATTTTTTATTAATACAAAAAATAAAAACATATTTTTTAAATCTTTTTTTTTTCTTATTATCTGATGACTAACAGATGAATCAGCTCAAGGAATCAAGGTGTCAAGATTTGACTGCTTGGTATGGCCCCGTTAGCCCCTGCTGGTAGATACGTGACTACACCATCTGTTTCCATAAAGTAACTTTATCCACTGCTTTGAAACAATCTGCATTGTATAAAGTGTTATGTAAATAAATGTGGCTTGACGATTCTAACACATTTTTTCAGGTTTTTCCAGACCATTTAGCAAGCAGTCACAAATCAAGCAAGCCAAGTGTGTCTGAGATTCCCGAGAGCTTTAATAGCTCTGTATCTCTATCTTGTGGACAAACGCGATTCTGCAGCCTGTATCAGGCCATGTTCTCACATGACAGAGGAGAGTGCTGAAAATTTGAATCGCTGTAATTTCCTTGTAAACTAATAATCAAATACTTTTTCAAGAAAGACAGTGATTAGCCTGCAAGTGACTACGTGTCTTCATCAAGGCTTCTCTGTCAGCTTAATTTCCATGGCCCTCGTTGGAGCATCTCCAAATGGCTTTGGCTGCCATATTTAAAGAGGCAGTGAGCTATTCGGTGTAATTATCACTGATGTGTATGCTTGCGGTGGAGAGGCTCATTCCAAACTTGGACAACATTCAGATACAGTTATCTGCACAAGCTCTGGGATACCACACAGACATATGCAGGTACACAGACAAGGACACACGCACACACACACACACACACACACACACACACACACACACACACACACACAGACAGAGAGGAGGCAGAGGATGTTAGAATAAATTACAAACACCATCATTTTTTCCCATAATAATTTATGGCATCTCTCTACATGATGCAGCTTTGATTGGTGCTGTAACATTTGTAAATTCATGTTAGATTTTAAATGCAGATACCAACCATTGTTCAAATAATCATCATATCAAAGAATCCTATAAAATATATCATGATTTCCATTAGTTAAGCAAAAGTATCAAGCAGCACAAGTGCTTTCCACACTGATAATAGGAATAAATGTTTCTTGAGCACCAAATATTAATGATTTCTGAAGGATCATGCGACACTGAAGCATTACTTTCGATACTCGCGTCAGTATCGATATATCGATACTTTGGATCGATATGCCCATCCCTACAGCAGAGTCTCTATATCTCCCTGCTGGTAAGTCGCATAAACGATTGCTCCGTCTTAAAAACTAAGTTTGAATTGTTTTCAAGCCCAAGTTTAAACTACACATACGTTTACTTATTTTGTCTGTCAGTTATTTGTGATGATAAAATGAAGTGTTTATTGGCCTGCTTGTGAACTCCGAACCTCTGTTTATTTCATTTAGCTAAGACGTCTCATGCAACATCGATGTAATGTATTCTAACCAGCCTTTTGGTCGTGTTTGTCCCAGGTATGTGTTTTGTTCGGTTTTGTCATGATCGGTGTTAAAATAATATCAGCTATAGTTGAATGTTAGCTATTAGCACACGTCTTGTTATGCTCTCGCACGTGCTGAAGTGTGTAGCGGCGCCATTTTAGGGCTGCATTCTTCCCGTTCTGTCTTTCTTTTATACAAAATATGTAAAATATTGGTCACTTAAGTTTACAGTTTCTCTGTATTAATGTGAATTGATTGTATTAGTTTTTTGTTTTATTTTATTTAATGTGTGCTTTATTTTGAGGTTTTTGCCCACTTTAAGTCACGTGCACTTTTGAGAAAATGTCAGCAGCAGAGTCTCTATATCTCCCTGCTGCTAAGACTTCTCATGCAACATCGATGCAATGTATTCTAACTAGCCTTTTGGTCGTGTTTGTCCCAGTTTTGTCTGTCAGGCCCAGCATCCTTGAGTGACCATCCACCTGATCTCAGTCTGAATTACTCCAACACACACATATTCCCAAAAAAAGTGAGGGCAATCTCACCCACATCATTATAGAAGGTGCAACGTGCATCCTTATCAGGGATATTCCATTAGATATTACATATCTATTGTAAAAATCGGTGAACACAATAGAATTGACTACCCATAATCTGAATGACGTGAATGGCAAATAAAACAGTAAAGTCAATCTCAAAATAAACTTGAGGGTTACATCTGTATAATTAATCAAGAATGTCCAACTTCACAAGACTGGTAAAACCGCCCTAGTGGTTGTGAGGCGTTCACACACTGGATCATTAAACATCAGAATTACATTGTGAGATCACATTGCATCATGAGCAACATCAAGGCCAGAGGATGACTCACATCTGAAAAGGACTCCACAAAGACCTAATTAATTTTAAAAGGGTTTTACTAAAGTACAATGATTTCAAAAGTAAACATGTTAATGTCATATATGCTTTAGTACAGAGAAAAATCACTATAAGTAATTCATAAAAAAAGGCATAACAGCATGTATGTGGGGAAAAATATCACCTTCAAAGTTATGTTAGGTTACGCTCAGCCCTACAGACGTCTTATCACAGAATTATGAACCATTCAAACAGTCTTTGTCTTTAATTATCTTTTGTCATGATTTATGTGAACTGCTACGGTAATGACTCACAAAATCATTAAAAAGCATTTGCTAAATTACAAATAATGATGCGGCATCTTTAAGACAGATGTGGTGACTGTGGGGAAAGCGAAGTCATGGCTGTCAGATATTTTTAATCTACAATTTGCTGAAGAATCATGTTGAGCATCTAAAACTGTCTTTTTGTACACCTACTTTAATAAGCAATGGCACTGCATGCAAACAGTTAAAGTCAGCAAGAACTGGAAATCGACCGACTTGTTTTCTCTGTTGTGAGATATATCCGAGTGAACTGGCCTGTCGAACAAGAAGAGATGGGACTTGATTTTATTCATTGGATGTCATTGGATTGTTATGTACACATCACCAGAGATGTCATTGCGATGGTGAGGGGACGTGAACGTTTTTGATTAAAGATTATAAGGGCGCATGAATTGAAAAATGTAATGTTCATATAAATCATTTATAATAAATGCTGCAATATGGCATACAAAAATAAGAATAGCCAATTTTGATTTCATAGTGACTTCAAATGGGTCTTTTCTACGCTTATGTATTCAGCTCAGCTTTCCTCCAAGTTTTGTATTTATCTTCCTCTCTCTTTTTCTGTCAGAGATGTATTTTTGTGTTTGTCCACTGTGTTGTTTTGATGTTATGATGTATGCAGTTATCTGTCAGTGACAGCTGGTGGGACTTGTTTACTTGAGCTCAACAGGAGCTTACACGTCTGTACCTACTTGTCACCTCTCTGCCATGCCATAACTTAAAGAAGACATGCTAATGAAACTCTGGGCCTTCACTGCTGCCAACTCCACTGACATGCTCTCAGAAACATCCCGTCAACTTCAGTCAGGCTGCTGAAGACTGGAGTGAGGTTCTGAACCAGTCATAAGGGAAGCCATATGAAAGAATCGTTCATAAAATATGTCCAAGTAATGAAAGGAGGCAAGTTTGTAGAAAAGATGTCTGCAAGAATAAGACATCTAGTAGATGATGAAGAAAAAGATTTGGCTGCTTTCCACAGTCACACAGCAGCTGAATAAAGTTATCAGTCTCATTCCTGACTATTACAAGTTACAAAGAAACTGAATTGTGAGACCAAGTTCAGTTTTTTTATGTTCTGTATGCATTTAACTGTAGTCTACAACTTTTTTTCATGTCATTGCATTGTAGCGTCTGCGTTGGATCATGCATGTGCGTTGGACTGTTTATGGCTTAAAAGACCCTTTTAGCCTTTTGACATTTGCATATAAATTACAGTTCTGGTCAGAGATGTTACGTTGTATAGGGGTTTTAAATTGTCAGATGGTTCTTCACCGACAAGAAGATTCGAACCAGCCCCCACTATCATCCTTCTCAATCTGACTTCAAACACTGTTTAAAGAGCTGTAAATTATCTCGATGGGCCATCCAGGCCAAGCAAACTAACGCACACACACACACAAACTAACACACACACACATAAACACATTTCTTTATTTTAGACTATAATTAATCAGTTATAATTGTATCTGGTATATGCATGTGGTGTGTACATTCCCTTGTTAGATTAGATGAGTTACCACTCGTTATTTGTATTAGTTAAAGCCATAAAACACTGATATTCAGGTGTATGTATGTATCTTTGGTTTAATCTATTCCAAATGGTTGCTTCTTGGTATCAATGTTACCTGTTTTTCATTCCTCTAGACGATGATTATTAGTTTTGTGCATTTTCAATGTTCCCCAATTATCTTAGTAAACATTAGAGGCTGTTTATGTGTGATTTTTAATAAAATATATCGTAAAATCTCTTACCTTGCAATAAATGCGATCTCCGACGAGTAGTCGATAACGTATCTCTGTAG
The DNA here is from genome assembly GCF_001515645.1 of Sinocyclocheilus grahami. Taxonomy (NCBI): domain Eukaryota; kingdom Metazoa; phylum Chordata; class Actinopteri; order Cypriniformes; family Cyprinidae; genus Sinocyclocheilus; species Sinocyclocheilus grahami. The sequence goes on along the minus strand of NW_015505610.1, from coordinate 489,092 downwards.
ATTCCCTCCAAATTTCCAAACGTCTTGACCCCGCCTCTGATCCAATTTCATTGGTTGAATCTTTCAACCAATCATTTTCCTTTCTGCCCTTAGAACAACTTTGAGTAAGTAAAACTCCCATGAGCTCCTCACGAACTCATCAAAAGACCTCTGTTATCTACCGCATCAGGACTCTTTTTCAGCAATCGAAAACCAATGCAAGTAACCGCTTAAAATTATTTAGATGCGTGTTTAAGTTTCAGTCCCTTTTTAAGGTGATTTTTGGATTCTTTGATGATTTTCCATGGTTGTGGTTAAGTGATGTGAAATACTGCCATTCTTTTCCTATTCTCTATCTTTTCCTTACTTTGTTTCATTCTGTATATATATATGTTTTAGTTAGTTATATGTTAGATATGGTTTCATTTTATTAAATCCCTTATATTCACAACGAATTGTCTCTGTTTACTGTTCACAGTTCCAAGTCAATGAATGTTTGAACCCTTGCTACATTTGGCTAAGAATTACTGCTAGCACTGTACAAAGAAGGACAGTTTATTGTTCCGTGGCCAGAAAATAAATATTCCTTGAATTGATAAATGATTATATTGTCTGCTCGGTGGACGGACAGATCAAATAATTGTAATATTGATTCTGCTACAGTTAATTCGAAGATATAATCTAATTATTATGAATCATAACCAGTTATAATTCGTCATAAATATTCCCCTTTTTAGAGCTAATAAATAATAATAAACGTTACAGCATAATATATCAATGACATATTGTCAATGACATAATGCCATTATATGTGAAGAACTTCTGTCAAACAAATTATTATTATACAAACTATTTATAAAAGAAAGGTTGGCGAATGACACATCTTCCCTGGTAGCACACGCACATCACAGAGACGTCTATTTGTTGTCTGCAAGACTTATTTTAGTTTTTGCTTATCTGCAATAGATCTATAGGACATTTCCTATTACATGTCAAATAGACATTTAGAAAATGTCTTTAAGATGTTTATGATTTATAATGTATGTAAAACTGACATCTTAAAGACATCTGTTAGATGTTTGTACTCAGCAGATGCTTTCCAGATGAAGCGATCTTTAACAGACATCTTGCAGACGTACACTCTTAAAAATAAAGGTGCTTCACGATGCCATAGAATAACCTTTTTGTCTAAATGGTTCCATAAAGAACCTTTAACATCTGAAGAACCTTTCTGTTTCACAAAAGGTTATTTGTGGCGAAAGAAGGTTCTTCAGATTATAAAAAGGTAAGAAAGAGATGGTTCTTTAAAGAACCTTTGACTGAATGTTTCTTTGTGGAACCAAAAATGGTTCTTCTATGGCAGGGATCCTAAAATCTGGCCCACGAGATCCTCTTTCCTTCAGAGTTTAGCTCCAACCCTAATCAAACACACCTGAGCATGCTAATCAATGTCTTCAGGATCATTAGAAAATCACAGGTAAGTAAGTTTGATCAGGGTTGGAGCTAAACTCTGCAGCGCATTGGCCCTCCAGGGTAAGATTTGAGGAACCCTGTTCTATGGCATCACTTGAAGAACCTTTTGAAGCACCTTTATTTTTAAGAGTGTATGTGTGCTATCTGGGTTTAAGTCTTTGGACATACAAGACTGAACTGGACAAAATGGAACTGGAACCACACACGAGTGACACTTTCTGCAAGCTACATCTATGCGCCAGTAGGTGGCGAAAAGTTATTATTGAATCAATGAATCATTCATTCAACCGATTCATACAAATCCCTGATTCATTCATTGGGATGCAGCATCTATGAGTGAGTCATTGAATCATTCACGCAAGCTATTTGTTCAACAAAACTAATTTACACTGACAACACTGAATTGCATACAACTCTAACTTATTTTACCATATCTTTGTATGGCAGAAACAAAAAGAGTATTATGGGCAGTATGTGAGTGATTCACTGGAGTTTTTGAATCGATTCGTTCAAAACACCAATGGAACTCCACTCCTGGAGAAGCAAGACAGCTGGTTTGTTTGGGACAATTTTTGTTCGCGAAGCAAAAATAGAAATCTGGGAATATTGTGCCTAAAATATAAGTTACTCAGTGTTACCATCTTGTTTATTCAACCGTTGTATTCATTCACATTCCCTATGGCTGAATCTTCAGAGCTCTTGGTCCTGTGATTGCTTGTGATTTCAAAAGTACAGAAATAGATTTAACGCCATCAGCGTGGTCAGCTTTACCCACAAAGCAACCCCCCCCCCCCCCCCCCCCCTTCACACTTCTTTTTGGTTTTT
>NW_015505610.1:475858-486779 GCF_001515645.1 Sinocyclocheilus grahami | reverse complement strand
CCCCGCCGCGGGGGCCACCTTTCCCCCAAACCCCCCCCCCCCCCCCCCCACGTTTATAGGCTATTCTGGTTTGCACTCAGACTTAGGCCTGTATGTTTACCATCGTGGAGACGTCTATTCAATGGGCGTGTAAGTTAGAATTAAGTTCTAATTTAAGAAATCAGACAATATAGTTACTTAACCAAGGCGCGAGTAACAAATACCTAGTATTTGTAAAGTAAAATAAAGTAACCTTTTACTTTACTCAAAAGTAAAAAAAAATTTGGGGAAGTCGTGGCCTAATGGTTAGAGAGTCGGACTCGTAACCCAAAGGTTGTGGGTTCGAGTCTCATACCGGCAGGGATTGTAGGTGGGGGGAGTGAATGTACAGCGCTCTCTCCCACCTTCAATACCACGACTGAGGTGCCCTTGAGCAAGGCACCGAACCCCCAACTGCTCCCTGGGCGCCGCAGCATAAATGGCTGCCCACTGCTCCGGGTGTGTGTTCACGGTTTGTGTGTGTTCACTGCTGTGTGTGTGCACTTTGGATGGGTAAATGCAGAGCACTAATTCTGAGTATGGGTCACCATACTTGGCCACATGTCACTTCACTTCACTTAATAAATAAACACTATATTGGAAGGCATTCGCCGTGTCTGTTTTCTGGATGCATGTATCATGAAACCGATTAAAATAAACAAGACTGGAACGAGTGATATAAACATAATTTAATAATTAAGTAAGGAATTAAGTTGAAGAGCTTACCTGACTTTGCTGTAGTCAACAAAATGTGTAAATCCATGATAGCATGTGAAAATTACAGTTTGGTATTCAAGAAAGGTCAAATAATAGGAGAAGTGTTGTGGAGAAAAAGAACATGCCACAATACACAGATTAGATTAAATATGTTAGCTAGGATGTGAGGAAAAAATAATTTTTTATAATAATAAAAAAAAATCACAAAATACATATGTGAAACACACATTTACCTGACCTTCTCAAATAAAATATAGTCCCCGCCATTAAGTTTTAGTTTCTTTTGATAATCCTTTACACTTGTACTTCACAACATGGAAGAAAAAATATATAATTTTTTTGTTTTTGTTTTTTGCTTTATTAATCCCCTTGGGGCAATTAATTCAGACTTTCGTGGTGCTTCACATATACAACACTTAGCACACACACATACAAATACTCAAAATACACCAAATACATAGGGGGGAGGGATTAAAATACATTAAATAAATAAATAAAATAAATAAATCATCTAAATCAACTAAATTTATTACATAAATGTATTGCTTCAGGCACAAAAGTAAATTTGTACTTATTTGTGGAACATCTAATTGACCTTAAACGTCTCCCAAGGGGCATCCACTCAAAATAATAATTCAAAGGGTGTGTGCAGTCTCCTATTATTTTATGTGCCATCCTCATCACTTGCTGTTCATAATAAGATGTAAGACTTCACAAGGGAACACCTAAAATGTTTGAGCACGTATTAACAAATCCTTGCAAACGATTTTTGTTCTTTGTAGACAATAAGGAAAACCTACAAATAATGGAAACGGACAGGATTCTTTCAACAAATGAATTATAGAAAGTCCTGAGAATGCCTCTCTGTACATTAAAATAATTCAGCTTCCTCATCACAAACAATCTTTGATGTGACTTTTTTAATGATTGCATCTGTATTTTGATCAAACTTCAGCCTATTATCAATAATCGTTCCTAAATACTTGTATTCCTCCACTACATGAACCTGTGTGTCATTAATGACCACCCTTTGATGTGCAAGTGTTTTCTTACTAAAACTGATGATCATCTCTTTTGTTTTTGACACACTGAAATCTAATTTCATCCTATTACACCATAAAATAAAATTATCCAAAACCGGACCATATTCCTGATCTGGATATAACAGCAAAGACAAAAGCACAGTATCGTCTGCATATTTTACCAATTAACAATGTTGTACAAACTCTGACAATCATTTGTATTTAATATGAAAAGAACAGGAGAAAGTACACAGCCTTGTGGTTAACCTATAGAAATATTTAACGTGTCCCCATTAACTCTAATCCTTTGTTTCCTATCTGTTAAAAAAATCATAATCCATAAAACTAAACCATGGTTAAAATTAAACTGACTAATACATTTTTGCCTTAAAATAATAGTTTGCAAAAAATTTAATTCAGACGAAAAGCCCGCAAACAAAAGCCATGCAAAGGCTCCACTATTTTCCAGATGTCGACTGAGAGCATTCAACAAAAACAGTTTTGCATCCTCTACGCCTCTTCCAGCGCAATATGCGAACTGCAACGGATCTAAGGGTGGTCCAACAACTGTCAACACATACTTTTTGATCTCTTTTTCAAAAGCCTTCATGACCAAAGAAGTCAAGGCAATAGGACGGTAATCATTCAACGATTCTGGCTTTGCTTTTTTAGATATAGGTACAATAATTGAGCTTCTCCACAAATCAAGTACCAACCCTAGATTTAGAGAAGACTGAAAAAGTAAGTGGAGAACTCCACTAAGCTGTTCAGCACAGTGACTCAGTGTTCTACCACATATGCCATCTGGGCCTGGGGCCTTATTAAGCGGTGTAGCCTTCAACTGTTTCAATATATCAGATGGATTCAATTTAAAATTGTTGTTATACCGTGATTTAAACTATAAATGTACAAGCATGATTTCCAAAGTAACTCCCAAAACAAGCAATAGTAATTTCGAGGAACAAATGTGAAGGCTATCAGACAGACCAGCACAGGGACTTTAATTTGGCACAAGAGGCTATCAGTTGGATGCTCATAGCATGACGGTACAATAAGAGGCTTTCCTTTACTCTGTGGCCTAACATTCAATCAGACTGCATATCTGAATCCAGCTGATATTTCTCCAGAACAATGAATTATCTCTTTAAATCCCCATGAACACAAGCACCATGAGAAGGAGGTTAATCATGGTCACTAACCACGCTGTGCACTGTTCAAAGGACAAGGTTGTTTGATTGTCTTCAGCATGCTGTGTTTTCTTATCTCAGGAATTCATAAGTCAGGCGAAACTATTCCTGTGCAGCTGACTGAGCTGCACTTTGTAGTAAATCTCCAAATAGCATCCAGAAGAAGAAAACATATGCTGCATCTTGTGTTAAAAAGATGTTGATAACCATCTTTGGTGAGCATAAGAAGTAATGTTGCATTCTAGAGATGCTGGAGACTGTTTGATGATTCCTGATGCAGGTCTTTTTTATCAGGTCTATCGGCATGTATGCAATATTGCACTTTAAAGTGAAATAGATTGAATTCACGAGTGAAAAATGGATTTGCGAAGATGACATCCACATGACAGACGTTAGCACGTAAATTTGTTGGTCTCAGAACGTCATGTTGAATCCTGTCAAGGTTTTCCTCAGAATTTGTCATGTCTTCCTTGATTACTTGGATCATTTGGAGTTGGTTGACAACGCAGCATGACAAGTCAATTTCAATTTAATTTCAATCAAAACAGCAACGCCTGTTTTAACATGTTTCCATTAAAGAGAACAGCTGTAGTTTCTGGAACACAATAGTGGGCAAATTTGCTAATAGGCATCCCACGGCTTACAGGCATGTGTTTAACCAGCGTCAAGAGAAGGTAAAAGACGTGCAGTGGCAAACATGCCTTTGAATGCGAACAAACGCTTAACTCAAAACATTTGGGAATCCAAACAGTGTTTCGCGCCGTGTTCTACATGGTTGCCTACGTCTTCTCCGTAAGGTTTTTCAATAATGCATATCTGAAGCCAACAGGTTTTAGATGAGAAAACAGCATGATTCAGCTGCTATTGCTGATGTATTCTTTTTAACATGCTACATCGTTTCAAACAATGTCCACTATGTCTTGATATAAATTAAGTTGCTTTGTTTCTGTAGTCATAAAGTGAAGTGAACACTGAACAAATCATCTGTTCGGGATAATATCTGTGTGCTTTTAAAGCAGACAGTGTTGATGTCTCGTAGTAAGTGCTGCATATACAAGCTGTACCCAATTAACCATTTGAACATTTAATCCAGCAGGCCTCCCATCCCTGAGCTGGGTGGGAGGGCCCCTTTCCCAGCATGCACTCTTCCAGATAAGCAGAGATGGAGATGCAAAGCTGCCTAATATAATTGCATATTAGCTGGCTCAGGCCTGAGCTCCCAGTGGGGCTGTTAATTTATCGCAACCAATTTAAATTCCTGCCACTTTCTAATATCACTAATGAAAGGCCTCTCCCTGCACTAAGAGTACATTTGAGCTTTCTCATTCAGGCACAAGGTACATTGAACTCAACTAAATGGACAGAAAGCAAGCAGGAACAAATCGGCAACAAATGTTTACCATATGTCACCTAAGCCCTAATTAGTGCAAGCAGAACATTGGACAAAAGAGTAAAGAGGAAAATGTAAGTTTGTTGGAGTGTAGCACACAAGAGTGCCCTCACTGGGATTCATTTTAGAGGCATAATGTGCACAATTAAGCACTTTTAAGTCTCCTTTGTAGCATGCTGCAGCTCTTCAGAGGGCAATAAATAGAGATCTTTCTGAAAATTTGTCGCAACTGCATGTTTGCTGGAGGTGCGTGTGTCAGCATGAGATCTCATCAACAGCATGCAGCTAACTGAAGATGGCAGGCTTCACCTTTACAATGTGTTGTTTCTGTTGCTTACAAAACTGAACGAATGATTCCAGAAAGAAAAGTTATCATGATATACAAAGTGAGATTTATGTGCTCCGTTTAAAACCTGCCGTAATTACCTTTTGCTCTGACGGCTGTGTCTGCTTTCAGACATTTTATTGTCCTGATAGGGCAGTATGGGTGTGAACTGGCAGAGAAGGGGTGACGTAAAGGTCTTCAAAAAATACTCTGCACCTACAGAATGTTCTCCATTTAGATTGAAATAAGAAATAGAGGTGAGAAAATCAATGCATCCAGTCCGGACTTGTCAGTCTCACTAAAAAGAACAAAGATATGCTCTTTAGACGTTTTCTCGCAACAGCGAAAAACAGAGCAGGCTCCCTGGAGACCGGCTTCATGCAGAGACCTAATAGTGTTAGAGAAAAATAGCAGCCACTGACTATTGCTTGTTGATTTATTCTACGCGATCATCGTTCCTGTAATCATAATTGGATTTTATGAAGGAAATGAAGCTTGATGAAAACAATGAATGAAAGAAAAGACCTTTTGAGTTGAGGCTGAGATGTTGTAAGTGGTACTTTGAGATGTATCAGGCTAAAACCAAACTCATTTAACAAAGCTTAGTATTAAATGGTAGACCAGTTGGCACAGACCTCTCAATAAAGCTGTCAAGCTAACCATGATTTCTTGAGCTTCACAATAGGTTTTCTAGTAAATCTGATCAATACTTAACTGTATCTAGCCATGTGCTTTATATATATCGCTTAAGTTACTCAGACATCTATGAAGATGACTCCTCCTTCAGTGAGTGAGTTTGCATTCGCTTCATATTCCCCTTCCATGCCATGGCTTCTGGGAAGGGGTGCAGCGAAAGTGCTTAGTTTCCATTCTCGTTATCAGGAAGGCAGTGTGAGATGATATATCACAGGCACTTACCAAGTGAAACTGACAAATGAAATGGCATTGGGCTGTGGACAATGCCTGTTTAATGGAAGTGGCCCTCAGTCTAACACCAAGCTGCGGAGATGAGATGAAATCTGTAGTGAGGCCTTTCATGCAGATGCTGCTGTCCTTGATAACACAGCAACTCTTATGAGAAGAAAGAAACGAATGTGGAGTAAAATATATATTGAAAAAACTTAGTCAGTCGTTTTTATGGAAGTCCCACTGTGAGTCAGTCACCTGTCTGTGCAACTTAACATCTTCATTTGCACTTTTGTAGTCTCACCTTTACTTGTGAATACCGGCTGGTTCCAAGTTAACCTTGATGACTCCCACTGATAAAGGCATCTGTTAGGTAGTTTCATCCTCAGACGTTAGGCCCACGGACTGTTGGCTAAACGTCTGATGCATAAGGCAAACAAAATGGGAAACACTTTGGTAGTTTCAAAGTTGTCATCTGATTGGTTCTACAGGAATTCTATAGGACTTTCAAAAGATGTGTGCGCTGCTTCGATTAACAGTTCATAACCTGCCTTGAAACAAATCAATTGTGATGCCAAACCCCCTAATGGAAGAAGAAAGCCGTTGTGTGTACAACCGTAGTCCTGTTCAGATGGTGGACGCCTGTAATATGTTTATTTTTACAGACAAAGTTTTACGTCTGTAAAAATAAATGTACATGCCACCTCAGTGATAAAACTCATGCATTCGGATGGCGATTTATTCTCAGTGAAGTAGTAGTTTGTTATCCTATAAACAGTTTGTTATCCTATAAACATGGGGCCGTGCTGCTCACGTGGTCAACATGATTGTCTGCTTTAAATAAAATGTCATATGCTTTGAATAATAAGAATAAAGTCATATTAAATTTATTAATAGGCAAATAATATCCTTTTTATTATTTGATTATTTAAATCTCCTGTTTAAAAATGTCTTTAAAGATGTGGAAATAAGCAGAAATAAGTTAATGCAACATCTTTTTTGCATACAGTAAACAAAGCTGCTTGATTTATATGTTTTCGTGTATATAATTTTATACATTTTAAAATTGTATTCGTACCTGTTGCTGCCATAATAATGGCTATTTCGAATGTTTACTTGCTTTTCTTTTCTGAGTTCTTTTTGTTCTCAACATCTCCCACTCGCTGTAGTGGAAGTGTAGTGCAATATGGTTGTTGTACATTTTTTCCAGCATTTCAGTAATACAATCTTTAAAATGCATGCAAATTACAGTACAGTGTTACTGTACAGTGCTCAGATTTAAACAGTGACTTTTGAATTGATCCCTTCTTGTAAACTCGTAAAATTTAGGATTTGGATGGTAATTTGATTACCACACAAACTTGGTGTTTGTCAAAAAACAGTAGGTAATTGAGCTGAGGATTTTGGGTGCTGGGCAAAAAACATTGACATTCTGGATTTGGACAGCAATAAATTCAGACTAACCTCTGTAAAGGTAGAAACTAGCTTACATCGCCATGAGAAACAGTTACTGTCTGAATAGGGCTTTTGACAATGAGTGCTTATCAGGACCAACTAAACACTGGATTTTCAAAAGTATGTGAAGTTCAGGGCATAGCCTCATGATGACTGAAGACGATGTTCTTGAATTAATGATTTATTGGTTGCGTGCTGGTCTGTTATTGTAGGGACATCAACTTTACATTTTCACACCCCAAAACGTGACATGGAACAAAATTGTCATTGGTTGCTTTACATGTCGGTCAGACAGCCTCTTGTGTGGTCCTTAGCCAATAAAAGCTGCTATGGAGTCCAGACCTAATACACAGAGTTCCGGCATGAAACTCTAGATGGCGCAGTCCGATAGGTCTAACTCAATCTGACCTAATGACATCATTATCACATGGCACAGCTGATTGGTTCTCTCCTGTATCGGTAGGCAATGAGCTCACTAATCAACATTCAAATATATGACTAGTGCTTGCAGTAGCAGTTGCAGCTTGCTTCAGAAACCCTCCACCTTCCCCAGCTCCACCTGTATAGATCTGCTACGAGGTTATTCGTGTATGCTATATGGGGGTTATTTAATGTATTTTATATTTGCAGCAGCAATATTTCTTAAATGCTCACAGCAGCATATTGTGGATGTATTGGCAGTAGCAAGTCTCGGTAGCAGATCTGTTCCGCCAAGACCAAATACATTAACATTGTCATGTACATTACCATGCCAATCCCTCCAAGAGTTGTCATGACAGAAATGCTGTCAATATGAAGGTCTGGCTACACAAGACTTGGTGTGATATAGCTGTGCAGATTATGGAGAGTTTATAAAAGTTTGGTAGCTAATTGCGCAAGGGTGACATATAACATTGATCGACTTGTTTTGTCTTACTGTTGGATAGTACCTTTTTCTGTGTGACTTTAAGAGATCAGAAGCCTGTTTCTAAGAGCTCTGGAACAAAACAGTTAGCCTTTCCACCTGCTCAGATCTTAATTTTAATGAGGGTTAATGATTTGACTATGCAAGGAGAAGAGAAGTGAGAGAAACTATGACCTGTTGTGGAGAACCTGGATTAAAATACAATTAAGCTAAGCTCTCCACAATGGGCCTGGACCTCACAGTGTCACGCAGCGTTCAAAGAGATGAGCCTAGAACAAGCTCTTGGAAATTTGAAGCAGCATATTTTAACCTTGGACACTCTTCACTCATCATAAGAAATTACCTGCACAAAATCTGTTTTCTGTGTTCATAAAAGGGAACATGAAAATTCTGTCATCTTTAACCATCATGATGTTTCAAACCTGTTTGACATTCTCTCTTCTGTATATATGTATATACATATGGCTATCAATGCAGGTGCATTTTGCACTCTTTCCATTCAGTCACATTTATTGTAGATTGCGTACAATCACAGCTCTGGTAAAGTATGTTTTCTTTTGCCATGATGCTGAAGATTCTGCAGAAAAGTGCTGCACAAAACACTGATAAAGTGAATCTGCTTACTTGGTACCTTACGAAATACTTAAGTGCAGTACCAATACGTGTTCATAGCCACTGAAAATACATATTGTGTAAAAGATCAATCTTGGAAATGTAAAAATCACATTTGTTCAAACAAAAACTGTGATTAATTAGGAAATCAATATTTTTGCCCGGTAATATCCTTGCTGCTCTTCTTCATGTAATGAAGGGGCCACGGGGCTGTCAAGCTACAAAATAAAACACCTTCATAAAAGCAGTCCATATGACCTGTGTTCTATATTCCAAGTGTTCTGAAACCATTCAGAGCTTTGTGTGGGGAACAGACCAACATTTATGTTATTATTCAGTGGTAATCAACTTAACTGGAAACTTAAAATAAACTGCAAAAATAGGACATTGATGCCAAACACCATTGGGTCTCATGTATCCAACATCAGATACTGTAATACAGTGCATCTAATGGCAACACATTTGATTTGATTTGAGAACTATATTGGAGTTGAAGTTTTTCAGAGTGACTTGAAATAGAGTGAATTGGGCCACTTCTATAATAATTCTATGGAGCTTTTTAGTTATTTTGGAAACTAAACAGCCCCAGTCCCCTTTCACTTCAAATGGAAAAAAAGGGCCATAACATTCTTTAAAATTGCACCTTTTGTGTACCACAGAAAGAAGTAAGTCATATTGATTTGGAATGACATGAAGGGTGAGTAAATGATAACATGATTTTCATTTTTGGGTGAACTCTTCCTTTAATTGCACAGCTATTGTTTAAATTTTGCAGCGTCAAAAGAAGAAGAGAGGAGCCGGGCCTCATCAGAATCAGAATCAGAATCAGAAGAGCTTTATTACCAAGTATGTTTACACACACAAGGAATTTGACTTGACGACAGGAGCTTCCAGTGTAGAAGAAAGTACAAACATAGTGCAGACATACATGATAGTGTAGACATACATAGGAATAACACAGTAGGGATGTAATATAAAACTAGTATAATAAAAAAATAAAAAAATAAAATAAAAAAATTGAATAATGTACTATATACAGAAATAGAAGTATAGGAAAAAATGTAATTGTTTAGATAAATGTACAGATATGTTTATTAGTGTGCAGATAGATATGTTATTTACAAAGTGTGCAGTTTAATATAAATATACTATGTTAGTTGTATAATTTTGAGTATAATTATGAAAGCTTAATTGTTAAGACCGAGTATAGTCTGTGGGAAAAAACTGTTCTTGTGCCTTGCTGTTCTGGTGGTCAGTGCTCTGTAGCGCCGACCAGAAGGCAACAGTTCGAAGAGAGAGTGGGCTGGGTGTGAGGGGTCCAAGGTGATTTATTTAGCCCTTTTCCTCACTCTGGAGATGTAAAGATCTTGGAGGCTGGGCAGAGGGGCACCAATAATCCTCTCAGCAGTCCTGACTGTCCGTTGTAGACTCTTGATGTCTGATTTGGTTGCTGAACCAAACCAGACAGTTATGGATGAACACAAGACAGACTCAATGATGGCAGAGTAGAACTGTTTAAGCAGCTCCTGTGGCAGGTTGAATTTCCTCAGCTGGCGAAGGAAGTACAACCTCTGCTGGGCCTTTTTTGCAATGGAGTCTATGTGAGTGACCCACTTCAGGTCCTGAGAGATGGTGGTGCCCAGGAACCTGAATGACTCCACTGCAGCCACAGTGCTGTCCATGATGGTGAGTGGGGGGAGTGCAGGGGGTAATCTCCTGAAGTCCACGATCATCTCCACAGTTTTGAGCGTGTTAAGCTCCAGGTTGTTAAGACTGCACCAGACAGCCAGCTCTTTAACCTCCTGTCTGTAAGCAGACTCGTCTCCATCCTTGATGAGGCCGATGACTGTAGTGTCGTCTGCGAACTTCAGGAGCTTGACAGAGGGGTCTTTAGAGGTGCAGTCATTCGTGTAGAGAGAGAAGAGCAGTGGGGAGAGAACACACCCCTGGGGGCGCCAGTGCTGATGGTGATAGTCCTGGATGTGAGTTTGCCCAGCCTCACTAGCTGCTGCCTGTCTGTCAGGAAGCTGGTGATCCACTGACAGATGGAGGTGGGCACGGAGAGCTGGGTGAGTTTGTCTGAGAGAAGGTCAGCCATGATGGTATTGAAGGCCGAACTGAAGTCCACAAATAGGATCCTTGCGTAATTCCCAGGTCTGTCGAGGTGTTGCAGGATGTAATGCAGTCCCATGTTGACTGCATCATCCACAGACCTGTTTGCTCTGTAGGCAAACTGAAGAGGATCCAGCAAGGGTCTAGTGATGTCCTTCAGGTAGGCCAGGACCAGTCTCTCAAGTGACGTCATGACCACAGATGTGAGAGCGACAGGTCTGTAGTCGTTAAGTCCAGTGATTTTGGGCTTTTTGGGGACCGGAATAATGGTGG
>NW_015505610.1:465526-472888 GCF_001515645.1 Sinocyclocheilus grahami | reverse complement strand
AGTGATTTTGTGATTTTGGGCTTTTTGGGGACCGGAATGATGGTGGAACGTTTAAAGCAGCAGGGAACTTCACACAGCTCTGTTGAAGATTTGAAGATCTGTGTGAAGATGGGGGCCAGTTGGTCATCGCAGACTTTTAAACAGGCAGGTGAAACACCATCTGGGCCAGAAGCTTTTCTAGATTTCTACCTTAAACACAGGTTGAATGGTGGGGGAGGGAGGGAGGGGGGTTGCAGGGGTGGTAGGTAAAGGTGTGAAGTGCAGATCAGAGCGGATGGGGGGTGGTAGACGATCCTTTTCAAATCTGCTGTAAAACACATTCAGATCGTCAGCCAGTTGTTGATTCTCCGCAAGCTGTGGGGGTGGTGTCTTGTACATGGTGATGTTCCTCAGACCAGTCCATACTGACGCTGGATCGTTTGCCGAAAGCTCTTTTCTCAGCTTTTCTGAGTATTTTTTTTTAGCCACTCTGATCTCCTTTGTTAGTCTGTTCCTGGCCTGGCGGCAGATGAAGCGCGTTGTCCGGAATGGCTTCACTCAGCCAGGTTTCACTGAAGCACAGTGCAGCAGAGTTTGAAAAGTCCTTGTTGGTGCGGGTGAGGAGAAGAAGTTCATCCGTTTTGTTAGGAAGGGAACGGACATTCGCGAGATGTTGATCACTCTGAAGTCTTTTCCTCCAGGGTTTGTGATAACAGATTTTATTCCCTCATATATACGTATATATACGTATATATATATATATATATATATCACACACAGGGGCCTGAAAAGGGAAAACAAACATGCAGTTTCCACTTCAACACAGTAGTCTAAACCTCAGTCACCTCGCTGATTTGTCTAAATTTACTCAGTTATCAATAATACAACGTGAGTGAGGCTTACTAAAAAAGGCTCTGTGGTTTTTAATTGCCGTTCATTCATAGATCGATTTCAATTCAAAGTGGGAATAATTTAAAATGAATTTACTTGTGAGGCTTGAGGGAGAAAAAATGGTGACTTCACTTGGATGATGCAAAGGGATGAAATACATGATCTGGTTTGTGAAAGAAAGATCAATGAGTAGATTATTTTTGTTTTAAAAAAGAGAACGTTCTACTATGTATCCATTCCAATTTCCTCATCAACCAGAATTTTTGACCATGATTCATAATCAATGATAAGTCTATGGCTAAAAAGTCTTGATTTTTCAATTAGAAATGTTGTCCTTGTAGAAAACGCTAGCAGCAGACGAAAACTGAGGAAACATCTCATTGTACGAATGAAATTGGCATGGCAACGAGACTGCATTCAACCACTTGATATAATGTGGTGTGTGTTGCTATGCTAGGATGCTAATTCTGCAACAAAACACATGGTTCTTTGTTTAGTCAGGCACTAATGAATCCTCCTGCTGTCTTCCCATCTTGATAGATGAGCTGTTGATACGGTGGGATATCTGTCGCAGACACAGCAACCTCCCTGGAGGAAACTGTGTGGGACCCCCTTTGATACTTATCAAAGTTCCCGTTGAAAGGCTGTCCCCTGCTGCGCTCAAGCTCTCCCCGAGAGGGAGGGCCCTCAGTCTGGGGCCCAACTTACTCAGCAGGCCCTTTTTCTGAGATTTACCAATTGTTTACCAAGTCGGCCGAATCGGCTTCACACTGAACTCCCTCATCTACAGCGCCCTCTACTTCCACCAAAGAGCCACAATGAGAAGATGAAGGACAGGAGAAAGCCAAAGCTTTAATGAGGAGAGTGGAGCAGATAGCCAGAATGCTGCACAGGGAATAAATGCAGCAAGAGATAAATAAATAATCATAGTCGGTGCAGCCAAGCGTAACGAGTGTTATGCCTGTGTTCCCTGGAGAGACACAAGGCTTCAAGGTTGTATATGCACAATATATATGTTGGGTTGAGGAGTGGACCTATCACCTGTGCAGATGTGTGCAGATAGCATCAGGATTTCTGTGTGAGCCAGGTCATTAAAGACGTCTCACTAGAGATCTGCACCATGCAGCACTTTTTAAAGACAGCCAACCAACCGGCCATGATACACTTTTCAAATGGTCCTGACACAACAGGATGTTAAAACAGGTTTTAGCGAGATGGTATGTTCAGTGCCAAATGTTTGTTTGATGTACCAGTTGCTTTTCAAATAATCATCACCCATCAGTCTAATGGACTAAGTTATACATCTTCTGTCATTGTCTATTTTTATCCATCATGTTTGATTTAATTTATGTGATTATTATATAGATGTATGCCATGTCAGCCTGATATAACACATTTTAATGATAATTCATATATACAATCCTATATAGTCATGGCCTAATGGTTAGAGAGTCGGACTCATAACCCAAAGGTTGTGGGTTCGAGTCTCGTACCGGCAGGGATTGTAGGTGGGGGGAGTGAATGTGCAGCGCTCTCTCCCACCTTCAATACCACGACTGAGGTGCCCAACTGCTCCCCGGGCGCCGCAGCATAAATGGCTGCCCACTGGTTTGTGTGTGTTCACTGCTGTGTGTGTGCACTTTGGATGGGATAGATGCAGAGCACTAATTCCGAGTATGGGTCACATGTCACTTCACTTATCATTTAACGATTGAATCAAAATGTTTAAAATATGTATAATAATTTTATATATAAAATAAAATAATAGTATATGTAATAGTTTGTATATTGTTTAAATGTTTTTTTTTATTATTTGTATCCAATATACGTTATTTAATCATATGATCATTTTAAATAATATGTAACATTTTTTATGCACAATATAATTAATATACTATCTATAATACTTTATTATACTGTATATAGTATATTTAAACAATCTAATATTTTTTTTATAAGTAAAAATTACAGTCAGACATAGAAGCCACAAAGTACCAGGTGAAGATGCTAATTTTATTATGTTCTTTTTTTATTCCTGTCATAAATACTGTCAATGTTTTCAAAATTCAGTAAATGACAGGCAGTTTCCAGTTGCAACCTTATATAATATGATATAATATAATTAGAAATGTATAATAAGTAGAAATGCGTCTGCAGCAGTACAGCACTGCGTATTTGCTCAAGGCTATGTTTTATGAAGATTCTTATTCAGGATATGATATGTATACATACTAAATAAATAAACACATGCATACACATATAAAGACCTTCATATTTGTTATACATATAACAACAAATTGTCGTACATATGGTATGACTGAAGCGGATAAAGTTTCCTGAGGCATTCTTTATATCTTAGTACAAGAATACTCTGTACCAAACCCCTTTCTTTGGTCCTCAGTGATGCACTCTACATAACCGTGCTTGCTTTTTTTCTCTATAATGTTCTCCTTTATTATGTACAAAAAGCCTTGACTAACAGATAGCCTGGTTTGCTTCCTGTACAGACACTTCCTGTGCTCTGTGATCTTAAGATCTGCATAATGCATTTAGATGTTTGGCAGGTGGAGGTGTGGGATGGTGTCCTCCTCTTCAAAACTAGGCTTAACATCCAAATCCTCTCTCATAAGATTCAGCAGTCTTTGCAGTGGTGATCCGTGGTGGTGTACGCTGCAATTCTGGGGGGTAAATATAGGCTGTGTTGAATCACACTGGCATGTACGAGGTGTGACATTTACGAGTGCTGAGAGAGTTGCAGGAGCCCTGGCTGCGAGACAGCTAGAAATCAGTGCCGGCATGCAAAACCTAATAACAACACTGATATTTACTCTCTCTCTCTCTTCACTCTCCCTCTGACTTGAATGTCTCCCTCTCTTCGATTCCTTTGATTTTCATCTCTCCTCATGGGGGCAGCACATCTCCACATTTGATGGAATGTGATAATCCTCTCATGCCCCCCACACAGAGATTCACTTAATTCTTATTTTCGTTTTTTCCCTTTGCATCTTCTCTCTATACTCTTCTGAAATCTTTTCTTTTTTCCTTTTGTGAGGGGCCACCGTGAGTCAAGCTCCACTGCTTTACCAATTCCATCAAAAGGCTAATCAACAATCTCGGAGTGGGGCAGTTCTCAGAACAGTCATTCTTTCTGTGCCCAACCGGCAATCCAGCAAAAGCAAGCAAGCGCTGCAGTAATAGACCTTGAATTACAATTAATCCTGCCTGGCTCGATTTGCCAATAGTAATTCCAGTGCTGCGAGAGCGGGACCGGGTTCGGGCTCAGCTGGAGACTGCAGGGGTGGAGAACAAGGCAACCAGAGTGAGAGAGAAAGAGTACAAATGATTTAGAGCCATGTTACCTGTCACTCAGGCAAAAATTACAGCTCCTTTACGGCCTCGGCAGACCGGGCCATTAGTCTTTCAGGTGCTTATTTTACATTTGTCACCGTGTGTAGCCCAGCACCATAACACACCATTGTTTCAGAGTACATTTTGAGAATCTCTGCATTGCCTGTGCTGAAGGTATAAGTTGTTTGATGTGCAGGCCAAAGCAGAGGGAAGATGAGGAGGATAATGGGAAACCTCTGAGCAGCAGGTTGATTTCCTGCCAGGAGTCTGCTGAAGTGCCCAAGGTGCTCTCTGGTATTTAGATTAGGAGGCAAAGAGGGATTTCATTAGTTGTTTATCTAGAATCTGTGAATATGTTATGCTGCTTTTTGTCATCTTTTCAGAAACCGCTTGATTCATGCTGTTTAATGCGTGACTTTCAATGGATGGAAAAAATGTTGAGAAAAATATCTTATAAAAATATTTTCATTTGTGTTCTGAAGATCAGTGAAACTCAACATGGTGGGCATGAGTAAATGACAGAATTTTCCTTTTCCCCTGAACTACCCCTTTAAATGAGATGAAATGGTAATGTTGAGACTTTTCTGTTCTTATCAGAGTAGTCATTCACTTGTCAGGTTAACTGTGTGGGAACTCTTTTTATGATACCTTAGCTTAAGACACATACCGGAGTGGTCTGAAGTGCCAACAGACAAGGGCATATTTCAAGTCTAAACCTTTATTCTCTCTTTTAAATTGTCTTCCCTCCAACTCTGTCCCCCACATTTACAGCTCTAGATTCAAAAACAACTTTATAATGGTTCCTTTCAGGCTGCGGGGAATGCACAGGGAGTTATTTTGTCTAGCTCTTTTGATGACAGATTTTTTAAGAACTGCCACAAAAGACTCTTGCTTTTTTGTTAGTCATTGAGGCTTTTGTAAAAGGAAATATAGTCCCTCTCTAGATACAGCTAATATTTAATCATGTGGTATGAATCAAAGAGCCTTTTTGACCCTTTCATCTTGATTCTCTAAATAGCTGTCTCACATACACATGGAAAAATTTGTACATAAAGCCAAATATGTGACACAGCTGTGCTGGACAGACCTCCCACCACTAATAGAGATAGAGAAAGAGTGTTTGGAGAGAGTGGGTTTGGGATCTTTACTTGTTTATAACAATCCTAGTGTACCCGGGCCATAATATTTTGATGAGCATTGAGGAAATAACAAAGTAGGGATATGTCAAGACGCTTCAGCTGTCAGTTCAGTAGACACAATTATAGCTGTACAAACACTCAGGCACTCTCATATAGTCAGTCTGCCATTAGTAGGCCAACATGACATCTACAAAGCTCTAACGGAATCAATAAAGTGATGGCAGCCGGTGGAACATGCTTGACTTGCTTTTATTAGCAATCGCATGAAACCTGTCACATGTGTTGCTCGTTTCTAACATGTTTGATTGGGGCTCATGTGCTCTTCTGTTGGTTCAACAGAGTTTATGATAATGACATGCAACCAAATCGGCTTTAGTTTTACTTAGCAACAGACATTGTTCATTACAAAGATTGTAGGCTTTGCCATATAAAAAGTGTATTTTCTTGATCTTTTGAAAAAAAAGAAGAAAACAAAGTTTAATGTATTGTAAAATCATCTTAGCAGTTGACAAAAATTAAGAGTCTGTACATTGTACACAGTTTGTACAGTGTTATTTTCCCCCCATCAGACACAAAAAGAGAATATTTGAAGAATGTTAATGCAGCTTATGTAAAAAAATCTAAATGTCCTTGTCCTCTTAATTCTTACATTTGAAACTTGGCATTTACTTAGAAAATAGCACCATGTTTTTATTTGGACATGTTCAATGGAAGTACCTTGGAGTACTATAAGAATTACATGGTACAGGTATTCCATTACTGTGGTGCATATAATAAAAATGCCATGGCATTGCCATCTGATACCATCACTGTACTGTATTATGGTCCTTCCAGTATGAAGGTTGTGTGAATAAATTGGAGCTGACAATATCAACGCTTAAGGAAGTGTTTGTATTTGTTTAATTAACATGAAAAGTCTTAAAGGTACAGTGCCAAAATGTGCAAAAAACAAAAGGTAAAACCAACTTACGGCTGTTTTTATGCAAGAATCTTTGAGTTAGATTTTAAGCTGAACTGCTTGATAAACTGCTAAACTATTTTTGAAATAACTCATGCATTCTGCTAAGTCACGCTAAGTCATGTATTCTGTTTATGATCTCTCTTTCACCTCCTTACTCTTATTTTTTTGTTTTAGACTGCTGGTCTAGGATGCTGGCCTGCGCTGTAATGAATCTCTGTCCTGCTGGTTTGCTCCAATTTATTACAGTGTTTTCTAAGTCATCAAGCTGTGAAAGACAATCTACCTGCTGAAGGAGCACTGTTTTGTGAGGCATGTTCTCTTAATTATTCTACCTATATAAATATAACTACTCAGTCATTTGAATGAGTGACTGAATAAGGCTTGTCTTATGCAAATTCAGTTTACTCATAATTGTAGGCTCATTAAAACAGGAAACATAGAGAAGGTTTCATTACATCTATAACAACCAAAAACAATTGTTGTGTTAAGATACATTAGGTCTTGTGTTATTTTTAAAGTTTGAACTGTAAAATTCCTCAGTAATCAACTGAATAGAGAATAAACATAAATGACTGTTGTTTACGTCTATTCTCTACTAAAATGCTTTTGGCTACCATTGCGAATCTTAGTTTTGGAGCTGTGCTGAAAAATATCCTGTTTCTAATTCATTCTAATTCCAGTAAAACTTCCTATGGGGTGTGGCCATTTACAAGTCATTTTATCCAAGCCTGAGATACTGCATAAATAGTTATCTTAATACATACTGGCAGATGGGGTTGATGACTTATTTAAGTCCGGATGTTTCAAAATATGCATTTTCTCTGTGATGTCAGTAATCAAAAGCCTTGAGTCAAGCAATTGTTAAAACATTCTCACCCAATCCATAAAGTTTGTCAAACTGGCTCTACACTGATGTATATATACACACACACATATATTATATATATATATATATATATATATATATATATATATATAAATATATATATATATTTTATTATTATTTTTTTTTTTTTAGAAATGACCGTCTGCAGGTCCTAAATA
>NW_015505610.1:443908-465516 GCF_001515645.1 Sinocyclocheilus grahami | reverse complement strand
CATATATATATATATATATATTTTATTATTATTTTTTTTTTTTTAGAAATGACCGTCTGCAGGTCCAAAATACTCTTCAGCAGATTGATTGATATTTGTCTGTAGTCCATCAACTTACAGCTGTATTGACATACACTGCAGCTGTTGACTGATTATCTCTCAAGCAGTGGCAGAGTAGAGCAGAGGCCTAATAGGAAAATAATCACAAATAATCTGTCATCTCTACAGGCCTGAGGAGGAGAAATATAAATCAGTACAATCATCTCTTAAAGACAACGTTAAAATTGAATTGCATATATTGCATTTACGCTTCATTTTTGTTATTCATTTTATTTCTCATGTATTTATTTACTGTCAGTATCCTCAGGTCACCATCACCTAACAACGTCAGAGCCGTGTATGTGTAAATGCCGGGATCTGGTTTCCTGTCTTTGTATTCTCCTTGGTCTGATGATGCACCTGACTGCCACCTAAAAGGTCAGGAATCCATGCCGTGTGCAGGGCAAAGCCACCCTCATGCCTCTGCTCCTCCCAATCACCCGCCCCTCCGTCCCCTGTGTGACTTTCAGCTGTCTGCACATGGAAGCACTTCATGCAGTGACCCTAGCCAGTGTTTGTATTCTCTAAACATCACAGAGAACCAAGAGAGTTATGTTTGTACATGCAGTCTATATACATTTTACATCTGTTGTACATCTAATGAGAAATGGTTTGTATCATTTGGCATTGTTTTGCACCAGGTAACTGTCAGAGTAATATAGAGCAAATATAAAATATACAAATAAATAAATATAATAATTGTTATTTACTAAATATATAATAATATATGTTTTATCATATTTTAAATTTAATTTATTCCTGTGATGTCAAAGTAGAAATTTCTACAGCCATTACTCCAGTCTTCAGTGTCACGTGATCCTTTAGAAATCATTTTATTATGCTAATTTGGTGCTCAAGAAACATTTTGTATTATAATACAAGTTGAAAAAAAGTTGTTATGGGAAACCGTAGCACGTTTATTTAAAGATGCTTTGATTAATAAAAAAAAAATAAAAAAAATCAGAAGAACATTTATTTGAAATATAAATTGTTTAAAACATTAAATTCTTTCCTGTTACTCCAGTTTAATGCGTCATTGCTAATTATATTTTATCAGTAGGTTAGGTTGGTAGGTGTTTTTTTTTTTACTGACCCCAAAAATTTGAATGGTTGTGTATTTATATGGTAAAAAAATGTGCATTCACAGATACACTCACAGTCACAGCTTATGCATGACGTCAGTCAATAAGAGGGAACCTCCACAACATTTAATGTAGGAGCAATATGTATCAGTGTTGAACGCACATCTAGGTGAAATATGTCCCTTTAGAGTGGAAATGCATATCATTCTACAGAACACACTGGTAAGAAAGTCACCATGGGGCCACAGCATCTCTTTGATGCAAGAGTTCAATAAGAGATAATTGCATCAGCCATGGTGAACTCACTGTTTCTGGCTTCCAGCGCTGCTCAGTCTCAGCTCGCAGGCTGCCGGTGACAACAGCTTATCTGGTGGTATTTTGAGTGGTGGTAGAGGAAGAGGTTACAGTGAGATTCACTCTCTCAGCGTTCTGCCCATCCTGTCACTTGAGACATGTCAGACAGGGCCAGATGTCAAGCTTAGATATCCTGCTCTGGGTTTGATGAACGAGAACGTAGGTGTGGCAGAGACAACCGACGGTACTCAAAGAGCGTGAGGGTGAGCAGAGTGAGCGAGAAGAAGAAGGGCAGGTTGCGCTCGTTTCACAGAGAAAGCGTGGAGCGCTCGTTGCAACCACTCCCACACACTTGCTTCCCTGCAGAGACTTGCTGCTATGAGAGGAAAGAAACAACCTGGAGTGAAGAAAGCTTTACCTGAGAGAGAGAGAGAGAGAGAGAGAGAGAGAGAGAGAGTAGTGTCTATACTTATCTGCTTTCCGTCAGTTACAGTGGGTGGATTTATCCTATCTAATCATTGTGTAGGCTGTGAAATATATGTTTTTTCTTTTTTTTGTGGGTGTACAGTATGTATGCATGTTTCAATATTTCAAATGTGCTTTTGCAGGCCATTGAGTAATGGTAACATACTATGGGGCACAGCACTTTCTTTGCATCTATAATACAATATATATTATTACATGGCTCTCTGGATTCCTTGACTCTGATTGGTCTGTTTCTGGTTAAATATTTCTGAATAATCGCCACTCATTTGGGAAACCTATCTCTCTTTTTAGAAAAATGAAAGTTATATGTAATTGGTGCCATCTTGCATCTCACAATGGTTACAGTAATTTTGACTCTAAAATTCAGACTTTAATTTGAAGAAAGTGTTTTAAAGGAGACATCTGATGCCCATTTTCCACAAGTTGGTATGATTCTTTAGGGTCTTCGTGAAATGTCGGTAATATACTTTGGTTAAAATTCCTCAATGGTCGTCTAAAACAATACCCTTTTTACCTTGTCAAAAACAGCTCTGTTCACAGCGACTCGTTTCGGTGCATGTTTTGTGTCGACACAACACATGAAGTGCTGCCTTGGACTATATGGCTCAGAGGTTGTCTTATTCAAATAGCTAGCTATCTACATAGAAATCGGCTACAAATTAAAACAGCTCGTTGGATGACACGGTTTGAGACCCATAACAAACTGGCTGCATGTTTTCTTTTCAGCTTTTCTGAGCTGGCAGACACACCAGAATCCAATGCAAAATATTAATTAAATATAAATGTGTTTACTAAATGAGGAAATGGAATATAAATGGAATATAAATGTACTTTACTAAATGAGACCAGTTCATTTCACTTAAATATTACTGAAAATTCATTGCACCTTATAATCTTCCCTCTTGTGATGCATATCTGAGTAAAACAGCTTTTTGAATGAGAAAGTTTATTTGAATGAGAAAATGTAATTTGTTAATGGCTGCAGTCTCATGTGAGTGACATGTGGCTGAGAGGAGAGATTATTGTCCCTATCTTGTACCATTGCACATATGCCATTGCAAGGGGTGGGGAAAGTTAACGTTTTTGATTAAAGATTACAAGGGCACATTAAAAACAAAAAGTTACACACATACAAAGAAAAAAAAAAGATTGACAGTTCTTATTTTTCTACATAAAAAAGTTATGTGAACTCAAAAACTGATATTGTTAAGCAGAACTCAAACTGAATGAGACTTGTAGTAATAAGGGAGTGTAAATGATGAAATTACTGTAGACCTTATTTTATGTATTTTTTGTGCAAGATTAATATGGGGGAGATTGTTAGTGTTTAATTTGGATTTGAATGGGTTATGGAACTTGTGGTGAGGAGTGAGGTGTGGTGTTGTGTTGATGCTTTATGTTGCTTTATTTGAAAAAACATTGTGCACAAACATGCGCAGTGATAGTCTTGCTGCTATTGCTAGTTAGCAGTTAACTGGAGAAGATTTAAGTTAATTTGATGTTTCTTGTTTTAATGATTTTAGTAGTGTTTGAGTAGAGTTTAGAGTTGAATTTAATTGTATAGCCGAGATTAAATGGATTTGGGATGTTCATTTAAGTATGATGGATTATGGAAAAAAAAA
This sequence comes from Sinocyclocheilus grahami, assembly GCF_001515645.1. Classification (NCBI taxonomy): domain Eukaryota; kingdom Metazoa; phylum Chordata; class Actinopteri; order Cypriniformes; family Cyprinidae; genus Sinocyclocheilus; species Sinocyclocheilus grahami. Next base: position 461,933 of record NW_015505610.1, on the reverse strand, counting down.
GGACTTATACATCAGTTGTTGCCCTCAAAAATGGAAGAAGAAGAACACAAGCTTGCAGGGGTTAGTTGTGGCATTTTGATTTAAAATTATGAGGTAAAAAAGAGAAACATATTCATAAATGAATCTTCCACACTAATATCAATAACATGCAAAAAAGTGAATTTTCATTTTCATTCATTCATTTTGAATTTAATAACTATTTTTAGTGGATTTTCTTAGTTCACAATTCTCACAAAAATTGTTTCTGTAATGTATCAGACAACTTATGATTTGAAAATGGCTACATATCAGTCGATTAATCTGGCCAAAAATATCTGTCTGTCACCACCAAGACCCGCCACTGGACTTATCATGTGTATGACAGACAGGAGCCCCTCTTCCAGTTGTCACAATTAAGCTGTCTTTCAGTATCCTATAGAGATAGCCCCTTGCAAAAGCACTCATGCCCTGGCAGGCGGCTTATCTGCTCTGATAGAGGCATGTTTTCTTTCCCACACTTTTGTCAAGCAGGAAAATAGCTATTTACAGGCCTGCCAACAACGATTTCCACAACCTTCCTGTGTGGTTAATACAGTACCTATCAGCAGTCTGGCCACATCTTCCATCCATCTGTCCATCATTCCATCCTCGGTCCATCTATCCGTCTGGCCAGCCAGCCAGACAGCCGTCCTATTTATTTTGTTTGCTTTTGGAAGAAATGGACGTGAGCAATCACTTTGTTGCGTGCTGAGACTGAAATGGCAATTCTGTGGCTGTAGTTGCCCAGCTGGTTTCTGATGCCTCCAGTGTTGTACATGTTACATGTTCATTGATTCATCTCATCTCATTGTAGCTATGTATTCTAATGCAGCATGCAAGGAAAAAATATCTCAGATGACAAGAAGTTCAAATAGTCTTTACTACAGCTGTATTGAAAGTTGGAATAAAAAAAAGTGTCACTCAAAAAACAAACAAAACTAAAAAAATAAGAAAGAAAGAAAGAAAAAGTATTTGTGGTAAAAGTAAGTAAGGGATATATAATGCGATTCTAAAATATGAATAGTTAATTATAACTAGTTATGGTTAATTATTCATATTTCCCCATGAGCTGATTCGCTACAATAAGAATATCTTTTCCCTAGCCTTTGTAGACAAGTGTGGTCTCATATTGGATAAGTCAGTTCCATTCACTCACTAGCTGTGCCCATTGAGTGCACACAGCTGAATTAGACTTTCAAATCACACCGACTTTGTTATTTCCTTCCAGTCTTGCTGTGCACAAGGCTCTTTATCTCCAGACAATCAGCGTGCCAGGTCGAAGGGGTAAGAGAAAGGAATCATAGAAGCAGAAGTGTGAATGTTTAAAATGCAGCTGTCCTTGTTCTTGGCAGCCATGCTGGCTGCCAAAATGGCTGGAAGCCTCTAATGATGTGTGGAATAAGAGGACACGGTCTGTATCGTCACCGGCAGTCATGACGTCTTTAACTTTTCACCTTCCTGACAGCATTCTTGAAAATGCCAACCGTTCTTTTCCTCTCGGCCAGTCCGTCTCAGACAGCTGGGGAGTTAAAGAGAGTTCCTGATTAAAGCGCGCATGACTTTCATCTCAATGACTCTGCTAAGCATATACGCCGAATGAGCCTTAAACACAATAAAAATGTAATTAGTGTTTCTTGCATTAATTAAATGTCAGTCATAATGAATCCATTACATGTTATGAGGCTTTCTGAGAGACGCACCAGATTGCTTGATTACTGCGAGAGTACACCTGTACCACAAAATAGCCTCAGACAATTCTTGTTATGTGTATTATGTTGTTTAGTACAAGCATCAGATTATTGTTGTGGTACACATAACATGCTAATTCCAAACTAATTAAAGTGATATGCAATCTGTTAGTTTATCAGGAGGAAGATTGGAATGTAAAATACCTTCAAGCTAAACACCCAAATTTCTCAGGAGAAAGAAAAGCAGCTCAGTTTCTGTGTACAAACGAGTAGAAATTGGACTGTGGTCTTCCTGCCTCTGCTGAAAATGGGAACTGCTTTTTTTCCTCATTTTCTCAGGTGGTGTTGCAGCCTCAATGGCAAGTCACCTTTGTTTAAATCAATACTGCAGAAAGAGTGACTGAGAGAAATAGGGAATGTGGGGAGGCAAAGAGGTGGCTTTGTAAAGAGAGATTTAAAGTCGTTTAAAAAAAGGAAGGGACAAACATATAAACCTAAAAATGTCACATTTTGTAATAAAACAAGCTGTTTACAAGCTACATATATATGTAGATAGATGCACAGTATATGTGTGTGTGTGTGTGCTTGTGTGTGTATGTATGTATATAACAGGCTTAAAATTGTTACTGTCACATATGCAATTTTTCTCTAAACGTCAGGAAATTTGTTCATTTGATGAAGGTTATATTCTGGTTAAAGTTTAAACCAGTGGTTTTCAGTAGTGGTTCCCTGGACACACAGCACTGCACGTTTTGTCTCTCTTTTCTCACACACTCAGTTTAGCTAATGATCTGAATCAAGTTTGACATAGAAAGGCGATATTCAAAATGTGCAGTGCTGTGGTTGAACACCACTGGTTAAAACGCCTTTACTGTAAAAGCAAATTTTTTTTATGGACAGTTTATTATTAGGTTGGTACTTTTAAGATATATTTAGATATTAGATATACCCTGGCAGACTTTGTAGCTTTATGGCCATTTGTTTTGAGCAGTGATTTTTTATAACCAACCTCAGATGTTATAGAATGACAAATTGTTGTTGGTTTGAACAGGAAAATGTTATCAGTCCTTGTCTTTGGTGTGAACAGGCCTTTAGATCTTTCTCCATTCAGGTGTGGAGCTTCAGCAGAAATCAGTTCCCGTTCTTCAGCAAAGCCAACCATAATGTTTGCACATAGCACCAGTCAGCAGACTGGCTGGGTTATATGTAATATGTTATATATTTCATTCTACCTTTTGTTTTCTTGCAAGGTCACCCAACAAAGAGCTCATTTCACACTACGAGGCTGTAGGGAGGGGTGGCAACAGTTAGCTCAGCCAATCAGGGTAAAGGAGAGCCACCATTGAAACTGTAGGTTTCAGAGTTGAGCATTGTGTGATGAATGTAAACATATGGGAGTTCCTCTGTTCCTTCTGACTTAACATTGACAAAAGCTCTTAAGGGATGTTAGTGTAAATGCTGACTCTATTCTAACAAGCAGGAGTGTAATGTGGAAAAAGTTGACATTGACCTTCCCGAAGTTTGTTCTTTTTAAATTATAATGCAGTGAGTTATTTTCCAGACTCTAACCCTGAAAGCAGAATGAGAGCCGGCTCGCATTCCACAAGGTTGTAAATGTATCGGGTTACCATGAAACCAGGGTCTTGTTCAGCGTCCTGGGGTGTTACAAAGTATTTGTGAAATCTAGCTAACAAAATATATATTGTGTGTTGGAGTGTTCCAGACGCTACACACCCTTAGTTGTGTGCTTACATTTTGGAGCCATAGTTTGTAAGTGACAATCACAACTGGTACATTTTTGTATGCTGAACCTATCATATGAGAAGTGACATTTATGTGTATGAGTGCCTCAAGTCAAGAGTAGAGCAGCAATATAGAACCCAGTTTACAAATCAATGACAACTGAGGTTTTTCATCCATCCAAGTGCCCCATTTGTACAAAGACATCACAAAGAATCTGAGATCCTCTCAAATTTGACATCAAACTAAAATAACCGTTTTCGACAAGAGATGTTTTCTCCGCGAGGGGATGAATCAAGTCAACCAATTGCAACCGATCCACACCAACTTGACGTGACAGCAATTTCTAGCCTTTCTCTTGAAGAGCAGCCTGATATATTCATATGATATTATGACAGAAGGCACTGAAATGACATTGAGCTAAACGACACCAGTGACTGTCAAAATAAGGCTCGTCTCGTGTTTTTTTTTTGTAATTCTCACCTTGACTGCATTTATTTGATAAAAAAATACACTAAAACAGTAATATTTTGAAATATTATTACAATTTAAAATAAATGTTTTCTAATAATATACATATATTACATGTAATTTATTCCTGTGATGGCAAAGGTGAATTTTTTAGCAGCCATTTTACTCCTGTCTTCAGCGTAATATGATCCTTCAGAAATTATTATAATAAGCTGATTTGGTGCTCAGTAAACATTTATTATTATTATCAATGTTGAAAACATTTGTGCTGCTTAACATTTGCGTTAAATACATTTTTTTTCCCTAGATTCTTTGATGAATAGAAAGTTCAAATGAACAGCATTGTAACTGAAATGTATGTATGTATTTAGAAGTCTTTACTGTTTGATCAGTTTGATGCATCTTTGCTGAATAATAATAATAATAAAAAATACTGACCACAAACATGATCAGTAGTATTTATATGTGTGTATATTTACCAGCTGACTGTACATTATTAAATGGATACTTACCTTAACATGAAATATTGATTTGAGGTTATGTGGAATTGTTTTTTTTTTGTCTGGCTTTGTAAATAAGCTTAAAGCTTCTGTTATGATAATAGTCTATTATAACGTTTTAAAAATCTGCATGAAAACTGCAACACCATTACAATATGAATTTATATATTGATATTTTCTTTGGACTATTTATAAACCAACTCTCTTATTGCCTTGCTAGCAAAATGCGTTATGCTCTTAATTAAAATTAATTATGTCCTCCATTTGTATTACAGTCGGTAGTCATGTAACCATTTAAAGTCGTTGGATGGTACCAATTAGCTACTGATATGGAAACAGAGGTTGAGGAGTGATACTGAATGCCATGGTATGCATGTTGACATGGGCAAGGGTTAAAGTTATTTATATAAAATATTTGACAGCTTAATATTACAATTGACAGTTTATAATTAAGTAATCCGTAGAGCTGTTTAATAAAATGTTCTTTCCCAATGTGATTCATTATTTTCTTAGATGTTTTCTAGAGTTGACCAAAAAGCACATGCTCTCTCATAACCACTTAGTGCCTCTAGCAATGTCAAAGCTTGGTCTATGAATGGAGGAAAGAAAAGGCAGAGTGAACTGCTTCAAGAGGAAAATATGAAATGACTCCTGTTGTGCTGTGTTCATTAGCTTTAATTCATTAATGTGCAAATTAACCCCGGACACACAAAGACCAGCGGCGGCAACATAGAGGGGTGTTAAGAGAAGAATCTAATTTGGTCATCTAAAGGTTATGAATTAATAATTCATGAAACATTTTATTTCCGGTTGTCACATATTACTGTGGCCTCTCTGCCCTCTCGACTAGTTTTCAGCGGCGGTGCTAAGATGGCATACTGAGAGAGAGAGTAAAAAACACAGCTGTGCACTGATAGTTGGGCTCTGTTTCTTTGCATCTCCGTTAGTGCATCAGGAACAGATGAGTCTCGGTTAATTGCATTATTTATTAACCAAATCTCTGAGCATATGCTGGACATTGAGCATCCTGTCATGTCTGAGCCGCCCAGCAGTCGTCAAATTTCCGGCCTCCTCCCAACCGCGTTCCACATCCTGAGGAGAAGAGAAAGAGGGTCAATTAGAACAGTAGACACAAGAGGCAGAAGTGGGACGTGCTAATGATTTACCTATTTGCCTTTGGCCATTTCATTCCACTAGCAGTTTATTTTCCTCTTTCTTCTTCCACTCTAAGCATTGCTCTGGGCCTCCCTATAGAAGAGGATGCCGCTTAGCTATCAGCAGCTCTGGGAGCAATAAGAGTAAGACTGGTGAGAAGTTTTTGCCCTCAAACTCTCCAGGGATAAGCAACACTCTGTAAAGATGCCCTCCCCTTTCCAAAAACGAAAAAAGGAGCATGAAATCACCCTCCACAATGTGCTTATCCTGACAAATGGGCCGATGATGATCCCCGATTAGCTTTGGTAGAGGTCACAATGCTCTTTTCCTATCTGCTTTAGAACACTGGCATTTAAAGACCTGGAACGTAATAAATGTGCAGCGATAAAAGGTTTAATACTAGCAGGGTCCAAAACATACTGTGTCGAAATACGCTCAATAAAGAAAGCCTCAAAAACAAACCATGCCAAATCAAATTTAAAGCCACGACGAGGTTACATTCTTATTTTAGAGTTAAACATACGTGTTATTTGAGCACGTTCTGAGAAGACAGACAGCTCATTCTCACCACCGTCACAGCACAGGCCCTGAAATCCTCTCTTCTCCTGTCTTGTCAAATAAAATGAAATGTCTTTGATCTTCTATCCTAACTCAGCTCTGTATAATTTCAGCAGCTGCTGAGAAACCTGTTCTCTACCTGAGTGTTTGTCAGCCTGAGCAATTTGTCTTTGGATGGATTGCATTGGGTGATAGCTTTATGGAGTCACGGCCAAAGCTTGCAGCACTGCCTGCAAAGAACAAATCTGTGATACTCACAATAATGCGAGACAGGGAGAAGGAATGAAAGGAAGAGAAAGTAAAAAGGAACAAGACTGAAGGGAGAGAGAGAAGTCAATCAAAGGCAGCTATTGTTGGAACCATTGTAAGGGTATCAATTACTTTGTGTCAGTCTCCAAAGACCTTCCCCTGGTAATGCTGAACACAAATACAGAACGATATGTGAGGTAAATTATAGCTACACGGAGCTCTACCGATATACCGATAAAGCAGAGAGATGCTAGACTGACAGCCTGAAGGGTAAGCCCAGAGATGTATCAGACATCTGTGCGAACGTTTCACTATCGAGTGTGTGCGTTGTTAGTGGTGGGCTTCTTCTGAGAGGAGAGCCATCTTTGTAGGCTTCTGTTGTATTTAAAGTGCACATCCTCTTGTGTTTCGAAGCTTGAGCAGATAGAATAAAATTTGCAAAACAGTTGGGGATCACTTGTACCTGCAGCCCACACAGCTTGTAATTGCTCTGTGACTTCAGCTGAGCGGTGAGAGGAAAGGAACCAATTAAAAGCCAAATACGGCCTATGAGGTGTCCACTAAAAATAGTCACTCAAGCAGTGTCTGCTGTGAGTTGTGACAGAAAATATGGCAGGTGGAATTTGGGGAATAGTATCCTACAGTTCTAAATAAGTGCGTCACTGTGTTGCTTTCACGGTGCAAAATGAAATGTTGCAAGCAATGATTATAAAAAAAAGGTCTGCCATTGTTTTCTCAAAGGACAGGATGTTTAAATATCCAGGCTCTCTAGCAGCTGCATGTGGACAACGTTAGTGGGAAATTAGGCAAGTTGAGGCTTGTTGTGTTGTGGCTGATGAAGCAGAGGACTTTTTTTTTTCAGTCACCACCACTGTTCTTCATATTAATTCAGTTAATCTTTTGTCTAAACAAAGTTTCTCACTGTGTTATCTGAGGATGCACATTTATTGGATGGTGGATGAACATGATTTTACCAAGTTGTATGATTTTTTAAATATTTTTACTATTGAAATGTATTGACAAAAAAGAGAAATATTGATAAAAAAAAAAATATATATATATATATATATATATATATATATTATCTAATCTTTTTAATATGTTTTGTTTTGTTATTTTATTTTTTATTTTAATTTATATATTTATTTTTTCAGGCTTATCAGCTTAGCCATGTTTTTTGTGTGGGACAACAAGTTCTTTCTAAATCAGTCACTTATGAAGTTCCATGATGATCAGGATGCTGTGTAAGGCAGCTGTCTAACAAGGCAACGATGCAGATCACTACATTTTGGAACTGAGCTAAAGAGTCTAAATTTTCATTTAGAATTTTCATTTACTCATTACTGACATAAGTCTCATCTTGTCCGCCATCTTGGATTTATTCCTGTGCCTATCGCTATGCATTTTGGGATTACCTTCTCCATAAAGTGTACATCTGGAGCTGCCTTCAAATTCCTTGTATGCAGCTCACTAGGTTTTGCACAATATATATATAATTTTATTGTTTATTATTATTGTTTTTTTCAAGTCATAATCTACATTTGTCTCACCTTGTCCGCCACCTTTTTTTTTCTCCCCTGAACCCATCGCTGTGCATTATTTTCTGCAAAGTATACAGACTGCACCTATGATGCCTTACGGTGCTCCCTCTGTAGACAGCTCACTTGTGGAACAGTACCATGCATATGGCTTATATTACTTTGCTGATGTGACCCCATATTGTTTTTCTTAATTCTGTAATGGTCGTCTCCATCACAAGAACTTCATATTCACAAGCAAGGTCAAATTTCCATCCATTACCTTCAGTGACGTGGCTAATTATGAGGTCAGCAGGAAGAGATAGCCTAAGGAATCATTTTATTAGGCCAAAGGTCAACTTGATATGTGATCTCTAAGGGCCACAGACTTGTTCTCCTGTCCTCTTCATGCCCGTTGCTACAAATGTCTTCAATCAGGACTCTAGGCTTATGGGAAAAATGCTCAATCTTTTCAAGATCTTTCTCAAGTCCTCTCCACTTCTCAAATATAACCACTCCAATCCAAATATTGTTTTAACCAGTCTTGCAACCCTTGTGCCCTGCATGTGGGTGGTATATGAACGTAATTAAAATGCCATTATTGTGCTGTATTTTCTCTGTGGTGGACACTTGACCCTGATGGTGGACATCTATGCTGATTTAACTCTTCTAGCATTAAAACAAGGCTTTTTATAGGCTTTTGACCGCTGTCCATTCTGATTAGGCCATGAGTTGTCTCTCAACAGTATGTTTTCAATTCTCATCTCCACCAGTACTTCTGAAGATTGGATGTTTGAGTGCTCTGTAATTGAGACTGAAACTTGGCCATGCATTATGGATCATAAGTACTAGACCTCATTTGAATATGCATTGCACAGTCCACCAAAGTGGATTGCCTCTCTAAGAGTGCAGGAGCCCTGATCTGAATTATGCAGGGGACCCAAACTGGATTGAGACTTGAATTTGAGATTCAGAAAATATCAATCTTCATTTATTTTGTTGTCATAAATCTGGTGTACTGGTGTATGTGTCTCATAAAAGCAGATTTTTCCCTCCTCCTTTTGCATTTCCACCATAGCTCTGCTCAGTAAGCTGTGTGTGTGTCGATTGGACGAACGCACAAACCGAGTGAGTGAATGACTCACTCCTATTCATTTAGTGCTGCATACATAGAGAAGTGTTTCATCTACTGGCTTTGTGACAGGTCCAACCATGAGCCGCAGCTCAGTACTTGTGCCGTGTATGATGATCTTCCTCTTTGGGGCTGTGAGAGCCGGAGATGCACCGGGGATGCAATGGGACTAACAAGTACGTGAGTACAATGCAGTTGGGCGTTGACTCACCAGCTGGCTTTCTGCTCAGTGGTTTGTCAGATCCCCTCTCTAACGTTTAAGGGCATCCCAGTCACAGGCTCCCCATGCCTGAGACTGTCACTTCCAAACTATTACCCTTCATTTTGAGCAACATTAATCTTGTTGTAATGGAGATGGTGTTTTATTTACTCAGCAGAGCTGTGCACACATTAATTCTGGAGTAAACAACCGGTGATTGATTCTGCAAATGTTAAGGAAACTGTGACTCCCTTTCAGGAAGTGTTTGATTACCAGGGAATAGTGACCACTTGTGTTTTTCTGAAGCAAAATGGAACATTCTTGTTTTGTTTACCATGTACAAACATGCATATTTGCTATATAGTGTGTGCACAAAAATGCCACTTGGCTGTCTCCTCCAATGATTACAGCTAATTTCCTTGACAAACAATCCTCTGGTGGTTCCCCCTTGTTCTTCAACATAGAACAATACTTCAAAATGGTTGAAACTGGTTTGAAAGTCAGTTTGAAGTCACTATATAACGTCATTCTTACCTCACACTGTCGTATTCAAAGGCCCGCGGTGCACCATGCTTTGCATCTTCTCAGCGCCATTCCATTTGAAGTGCAGTAAAACAAAAACATCAGTGGCTGGAGGTGTTTCTCTGGAGAAATGCTTTTTAATGTATGATTGTTTGAAGCTGCATCTCTGTGAAATTCTCATTTTAAGAGGATGCACACTGTTTTCATAGGATATGAGTGAGCAAAGTGAGGAACTGTCAGAGAAGTAAAGTTTGAATATGAATACTGGTGTCAACCATCTTGGTTAGAAACAATTGATTTCCATTGTGATACACCCACAGGTCCCATGTTCATGATGTACTTAGTGAAGGCTGCATTATTGATCTCTGGTTGAAATGATGCTGGCTGTCATACGTATATAGGCCTACGCATGAGATGTAATTTGAACAGGGATGAGGTATGGCCTGTAGCATTGTGTAGAAATATACAAATCATATATTTTCTGTCTAAATGAAAATAATCCACATACAATGCATTTTTGCAACATAACAGAAGTAGCAACAGATCTTTTCTTCCATATTGTAACATAAATTCAAATGAAACTTGATTATCGAAAAAAAAAATGTAGAGGGGGATCTTGTTTCAAACCATCAGTCGTTGATTGGGTGGGCGCAGATCTGAATGTGAGTTTGCAGTTAATTGTAAGAAAGGGACGAATGTGTTGATGGCAGTTAAAGAATCAAGAGAGATATATCCAAGGATTAACATGATTACCAGTCAATAACAATTATAGCAAGCTGAAACTCCGTATCCAGGACTCATTAGCGTAGCTGTTAGCACAGACAGGCCTGATTATTTTTAGCTGAGGGGGAAAGAAAGGCAAAGGTGCAATGGGCAGCATGTGGAGACTATTGATTAGAAGTGTGTGCTCGTATGTTGGAGGGGCCGATCTGACCTTGGTTAATGACAGAGTAGAGGTGATGAGTATCACAGCTGTGGCTGCTGTCGGCTATCATCTCACCTTTCAGCGCTCCTACCTACAACATCACACAGACATAAAGCATCCCCAGGACTAAGAGCTCCATGTGCTTTGGGCCTTATAGCGACCTTTTTTTAACTTAAGGGCACGCCGCACGTGTAGCCATTTGTACCTTGAATGTGCGAGGCTTCTGGTGTCATCCGCTTCCACTAATTTTAGCTGTACAAAAACATGCAGTTATGCAGTTTGACATTGCAAACTTGTATTTCTTATCATATTACTTAAGTGTATTATTGTAATCACAAAAACACTGGCGCAAATAGTGGAATCACAAGAAAATAGCTTACTGCCACATAGACAGGTTCTGTCTTTTCATAGGGCTTTGAATTAAACTTCTTGATTTTAACCTTGCTTTTACATATGATGTACCAACACGACAAATGGACTTGGGTCCACACCAAAAGCTGTAGTGGGAAAGCATCCTGAAAGCCAACATTTGCATTTAGATTGCAAATTAGATCATAGTGCGGAGCAAATGTCTAAAATGTGTTATAATTTTGCGTTCTATTATTTAGCAATAACAGCAGTCATAGCCTTAACTGCATCCATGCCACTGAATAGCTACATTAGTGGTGTTGCTAATATCCATCCATTAGTCACATATTACTGAGTTGTAAATAAAGCTGTTAAGAATAAAAGGCAAATCGTTGAAGACTTCAGGAATAACCTTCAGAGATTCTGGGTGGAAAGATGAGGTGTACACAAACACCCACCCACATACACACACGCATGCACGCACGGACGCACACACACACACACTTGATAAACACATACCAAAACATCATCATAATTGTTTTTTCCATTTACTTTTTGGAAGTGTTCTTGTGACCCTCATCTTCTAATGGTCATCTTCTAATGGTCGGAATGTGGGAATATTTTCAAGGCTTGACATGAAAAGTAAGAATGGTCAGGCCAAGATCAACAGAACACAAGTATATCACATTTAGCTTGTGAGGGGAGATGGTGAGAGCTTGTAGTTTGTGTTCCTCCTCCCTCTCTAAATTTATATCTGCCTGGAAAATGAATCTCTATAAGGTCACACTCCAATCAGGATTCCCACAGCATTCCTGTCTAAATGTAAACTGAGAAAGCTATCAGCCTGAGCCAATGTGAGCCTTATTGAAATAAATGAGACTTCATTAGGAGAGCAAAATAAATGGCATTGCACATTGAAATTGTTTTACTGATTTCTCACCAACACATGCCGAAATGGAGTTACTGTGTGTTCTCCTGATCCTGATAAAAGGCGAGGCAGATGTTGTGTTGAAAATTTCCTTTTACAATAAATTATTGCTTCCTCCGCTTTGACTTAACAGAGGGGTAGATTCCTCCCAAAATTCAAAACAGAGGGTCTGTTCTGCCATTTTCTGTCGGAAATCTGCAGATAGATGTGTGTGCGTCCAGATGCCTCCTGGTTGCAGCTAGCATGGTGAAATCCAAAAACGAAATGTGCTAGCAATTGAAGCCAATGCCTCATATCTCTCTTTACTGACGTTTTTATTCATTTTAACATGTGTGAAAGCAGATGAGATGGTTAAAGAGATTGACCCTAAAACAATGGGCAAACTACAGTCAAACGGTTTGTTTTGAATTATAGGTGTTTGAGGTGAAGAAAACAAAAGAGGAGCGTAACGACGATAGAAGGGGTTTAAATGGGAGCCAAATAAAAGACAGAAAGCCTGCCTGCACACATCTGGACAGAACAGCGTGTGTTGGTTTAAGCGGAACCTCATACATCAATAAGCCATTTCAGCACATTGACTTTAAGGTTATTGGCTTTGGATGTTATAGTGAGGGCATTCATTTTCAGCACAAGACATCTGCTTGATTTTGGCTGCGGTGTAAAGCTGGGCCTGCCTCTCCGCCTACAGAAAAGGGCTGTTCACTCCAAGGATGATAACTATAAAAATAACAGTTTAGTATTCTTTCTAATTCTATGTGAATAGAGAAATCCACACCACAGACATAATGAGAACATTGTTGGAATCCCTTTTCCAGCTTATGGATGATACACACATTTAGTTATTGTTCTTGGTGTAAACGGGATTTAAGTCTACTCAGAGAGAGAGCAAGAGGTCCATGAGTCAGGGTGTCTACTACAAGAGGTTACTACAAGAGACTGCAATTAACCTCCTATGATTATTATAGTTCCCAAGCACAGAGATGACGTGAGGGTTTTCAGTCTGTATGCCAGATCTTTTGTGTTTGGCCTTTGCTGCTGTTGTCATGGAGTCTTGAGATGTGCGTGTCTAAAGGAACCTTTTTTGTGGCGTGAATGAGCATTATGAAATGTGACAAAAAAGCGACGTTTTTTTAGCTTGTTAGGTGAATGTGCTTGCAAGATGTGTGCACGTGAGCCAAAGAGACTTCGAGACCTTTTCAAAAGAGAACGAGCAGAGCTGTGCAAAGGAGAGGAGAACAGAGTGTGCAGTCATCGATTCCCATTTTTAGAAGTGCCTGTGCTCTTTCCGTACTGAATGGCCGCGAAAACACATACTCCTCATAGTCGGCGTGTGACTCATTGTCCATTTGACTCCTGAAGCTCATCTTTCACTTGCAGAGTCTTTAGAGAAAGTTCATGTCTGGAGTAATTTCATCAATGATCCACAAAGACCTGTCTAGCTAGCAGAGGGGTCAGGTATTGTGATCCATCATGCAGTACTGAACAGCACCTGTATTCAGCATTTATGCTGCTCTGCACACTCTAACTCAATGTACAGTAGGAGACTGTACATTCTGTGTTGAGCTGGAGAAGAGAGAAAATACACTCTGATCCCAAGGTGAGGATGAAGATGCACTTTGTGAATCTGCTTATCTGTGTATCTGTTTACTAGACAGGCTTTGTTTTCTTTATATAGGCTCCTTTTCTTCATTTACAGTACAAAATGCACAAGAGTGGATGTAATACGAACAGAAATTAATAAAAACATGTAATTGTAATCCGCAGTAACAAATAATCACTTTTACTACATGACTGGGTCTACATAGGTTTAAGACGACATCCCACCAGCAGATGGCGATGTGATGTGAGATGCCATATATTGAGTGCTCTCTAGGTTTGGCTGGTTAGCACGGCTTCATTAGTTCCCTACTGGTAGGTATTTTTTCATTAACATCCGTTCAAAATAATTATTGTATATTGGCAATCACATATAATTATAGTTATATATATATTATATCTTCAGTTGCTCTATTAGTCACATGAAATCTTGTGATGTTATTCCTCTTGCTTTATTCTTGCTTTATTCCTCTTGTTCATCTTGTATATTTAAAAGTTCTGAATTCAGGATTTTTAAAAACTAAACAAAAATGTGTCCATATAATAAAGGCTAAGCTGTAAATATTCAAATCATGGCACTTTATTGTTTTTAAATTCAGATGACCAGTTACAGTCAATAAATACAGTCTAATAAATTTGTCAAGCACACAGTGCTGTTACTGAGCATCTGAATAAAAAAATGAAGTTCTTTACTATTTTATTCTGCCTTATATATATATATATATATATATATACATTGTGTTAATGATTGTGAAATGACAAAATTGGTGCCATCTGATCTGAATCAGCAGGTTTAAAAATGTGTTAATTAGTGTCAAGTATAAAAAAAACACTCTTTAGTATTGAGTCAGTTTTAACAATAATAGAAATCAGACATGAACAGTAAAATAGGAAAAGTTTAGCACAGTCCATCGTAGAAAACACAGGTATTGAACCAGATCTGCAGTCAACATTTATTGTTGTTATATGCATTATATAAATATATTTCACTTGACTTGAAACAGTAAATACATTTGGTGTGTAAAAACATTGTGACTGACTTGGCATGTTGGAATGTGAGTGGCTGTGTGTGATGTACAAGAAGGAAAGATGCAGCAGAAGTGTGTAGGGGAGTAATACCAGCCTCTACTCACTAACCTCAGTGCCTTTTGAACCGATTTCTTCACTAGAGAGGTCAGCGCACATGCTGAAGAATCCAGTGATGACAGCATAAAGTGACAGCAATGAAATTGAAAAGAGTGGTTGACCTTTCAATGACACTCAGAAAAAAAAGTATGGGCACGGCAGACTGATAACGCTCGAGATCTTTTTCTTAAGATGGGCTGCTGGGTCTGTTTCAATGTCCTCTGCCAAAAAGAATAATAATACAAAAAGGCCCAATGGAGAATTTATTGTAGTCCTGTTGATACTGCAACAGTACTGGAGATTGCATTTGCTGGCAAACACTTTTACTATGGTATGCAGTGGAAGGGCCGTCAAAGGAATTTGTTGTCTGATGATTGTTTGTAGTGCCTGGTGCTATCAGCTGTCAAAATGAGTTGAGGTGAAAACTGTAAATATTAGTTTGCTATGTCTGACAGCTCAAAACATGCATTTCAATAACCACGCAACCAGGCCATGTTACTCTCACTCCAACCTTTGTATTCAAGCCCACTGATGGACAGCTGCACAATGTGGAACCTCTTTCTCCCATATACCACAGATGTAAGCATATCTTTACCTGGAATCTAGCACTGGTGTAACATCACATTAGGTGGGCCTGTCAGTACTTGAGCTGGCCATTCATATGATTCTATGTGCCCTTAAAAGTAACCCCACAGACACTGCTGACAGCATTAATGTTTCCTCCATTCTAGGAATACATCAAAAGAACAGCTGACTGTCCTCAAGTCTGCTGATAGTTAAGTGTTGGATACGACCTCAGTGACATGAGATTTTTGAGAAGGAGTACAAAATGGTGAGACCAGAGGAAGTACGGTGGGTGTGGAACAGGTGACGGTTTAAAAAGTGTGTTTCTTCGAGAAAGCCAGAAGTGCCTACAGGGAGGATTAATGGGAATAAAATGAAAGGCTCCTGTGTGCCAGACTCTCTGAAACCAAACTCTTCAAAATCAGACGTTGCACCACCCACCTGATCCTGAGCAGTTTTGCTGTTATTTTTGGAGAAAATTGCCTTACTTTATTTTGGTTTGAACCAGCTGAGCAATATTAGAAGGCACAGGAAATTTATTTTGGCCCTAGAGTAGAGAACAAATTAGGGGATTATACGTAAGGGATAATGTACAGTCAGCAGGTCATTGTTGCAAAATAAACCCCTTTGGGGTGATACGAGATCCTGTCAGGGTTTATTTTGTGTTAATAACTGACTGACTATCCATTATCCTGCTAGTTACATTACTGCTTAATAAATAAATACACTGACATACATATACTGATTTACCCAAAAATGAAAATTGTTATTGTTTACTCAGCCTGATGTTTTCTTAAATTCTATGACTTTTTGTCTTCTCTGGAACATAAAAGAAGATATTTTGGGTAATGTCCCAGTGTTTTTTTTTGTCCCTATAGTAGAAGCTAGTTGTCACCAGAATGGGTTGGTTAATAACATTCTTCAAAATATCTTCATATGTGTTTTTGTGTTCTGTAGAAGTATAGTATGTCATGCAACAACATGAGGGTCCACAACTATTGAGCACAACTATTCCACATGTTATTTTCTTTCCACCATCAGGCCTAACTGTTCACATTATAAAACCATGCTGATCCAAACTAGTTTGCACATTTTAAGGTTTATTTTCCACTGTGGTGCTACAAAATCAGGAGTGTACAGTATGTTACCTTGTTAATACAAGAGCTGGCATACTGTAGTAAAAATGTGAGCGAGTGCACTATGGAGGATGATCAATCATATTGAGAAGGTAAAAGTATCCAGGCTAGCAACAAATAACATTTATTGGCTTAATATTATTACATTATATGAGTAATATTGGTATATGAGTTTTAAGGAGTTACTGGAGCTTGTGTAATGTGCCTTACTGGGGGAAAAAGCATGTAGAAAAATATTGTACTGTAAAATCATCACGCCATTCCACCAGCATGGTTAGCCAACAGTGCAGAGAAATACAGGCTGGAAACAGATTGCAATTGTAATGTGCTGAACCATGCTCAAGTGAAAATGTAGCTGGAAAGCATTGGAACCACTGGAACAAATGATGGAAAACTGCCAACAGTTTTCCCTAAAATGGTTAGTTATACAGTATTGCAATAGGTAATGGTCATTATTTGGGAATGAGGCTGTAAGGGAAACAGGTCAATTTAGCTCAAAGGGAATCATTTAAGATTTTATAGGGAATTTGGACAGCATCACTGTTTTACGGCTGATTTTACGGCTGAACGAGCCGTATAACATCAACTCTGCAATGGATATTAATATCCAAAATATAGTGAAAACACTATTAATTAGCACAGTAACAAGATCGGCAGTTAAAGACATTAACTTGTAAGCACAAAACACAAGATAATTCTCTTTTCAATATGAATAAGACTTTATTGGATAAATCTAAGACATATAAACTAGTCTAACACATAAACACACACACACACATTCACACAAGTTGCAGAAGGAGAGAAAGTTAGGAAAGAATGAGTTTAAGAAAATGTGAAATCCCAAGTTTACAGCAATATGTGCAATTGCATAGACCTGAACAACCACCAATCACTTAATTAACCCTCGCATTGAGTTCCTCAATGAGGTTAAAATTTATATTAAATGCACCAGTTCAGCTAGAATCTGGAGGTACTTGCGTTGCCTGTGTACGGGGGTACCCTTTGTTGTCGTCCTTGCAGAAAAGGGGGTTTCCCGTGGTTGCTGATTGGCTGGAAGTTCAGTCTTGGGAAGACAGTGGTTGGGCGTTGGCTGACGACGCAGAGTTGTGGGCTGGTTGAAGTTTTAAACGGCTCTCGAGGTCAGACTCGGAGACATGGCGTTAGGCAACTTAACTCAGAACACGAAACTCTCAACAGAAAAGAAAAGAAACTAAAGTAAAGAAATAGAAGTAAAGTTTGATGAGACTAGGTGGCTTTTCTCCTCATGGATTTGGAGGAGCTGGCGTGTAAGCCAGAGCACGCTCAAAGAGCGCAAAAAGCGATGACTGAAAAGCACAGCTAGAAGCCATGACCACAAAAGCTAAAGAGCTAAAAAGGCGATGACTAAAAAGCATAGCTCAAAGCTATGACTAAAAAGCCGCATGGCTAAAAGTGATGACTTGAAAGCACATAACTAAAAAGAGCAATAATTTGATGGTGTCCTGAGTATTTAAACTGGGCTTTTGGACACATCCCAAATGGTGCCTTGACCAATTAGATATTGTCTTTGCTCGGGGTGTTGTATATTTCTCCTCCCAATACATAAATCAACATGTCATCTCATCAGTCACATGGTCCGAGTTTTCCCGCTCTTGCAGAGTATAATTTTGGACAT
>NW_015505610.1:428761-442006 GCF_001515645.1 Sinocyclocheilus grahami | reverse complement strand
AAAGAGAGAAAGTGAGGAAATAATTAGTTTAAGAGAATGAAAATGTGAAATCCCAAGTTTACAGCAATATGTGCAAAATTGCATAGACCTAAACAACTATCAATCACTTAATTAACCCTCACATTGAGTTCCTCAATGAGGTTAAAATTTATATTAAATGCACCAGTTCAGCTAGGATCTGGAGGTACTTGCATTGCCTGTGTCCGGGGTTCCCTTTGTTGTCGTCCTTGCAGAAAAGGGGGTTTCCCGTGGTTGCTGATTGGCTGGAAGTTCAGTCTTGGGAAGACAGTGGTTGGGCGTTGGCTGACGACGCAGAGTTGTGGGCTGGTTGAAGTTTTAAACGGCTCTCGAGGTCAGACTCGGAGACATGGCGTTAGGCAACTTAACTCAGAACACGAAACTCTCAACAGAAAAGAAAAGAAACTAAAGTAAAGAAATAGAAGTAAAGTTTGACGAGACTAGGTGGCATTTCTCCTCATGGTTTTGGAGGAGCTGGCGTGTGAGCCAGAGCACGCTCAAAGAGTGCAAAAAGCGATGACTGAAAAGCACGGCTAGAAGCCATGACCAAAAAAGCTAAAGAGCTAAAAAGGCAATGACTAAAAAGCATAGCTCAAAGCTATGACTAAAAAGCCGCATGGCTAAAAGTGATGACTTGAAAGCACATGACTAAAAGCCAAAACTTAAAGCTAGATGCAAAAAGCCTGCTAAAATCAATGATCTGATGGTGTCCTGAGTATTTAAACTGGGCTTTTGTAAGGGAAACAGGTCAATTTAGCTCAAAGGGAATCATTTAAGATTTTATAGGGAATTTGGACAGCATCACTGTTTTACGGCTGATTTTACGGCTGAACGAGCCGTATAACATCAACTCTGCAATGGATATTAATATCCAAAATATAGTGAAAACACTATTAATTAGCACAGTAACAAGATCGGCAGTTAAAGACATTAACTTGTAAGCACAAAACACAAGATAATTCTCTTTTCAATATGAATAAGACTTTATTGGATAAATCTAAGACATATAAACTAGTCTAACACATAAACACACACACACATTCACACAAGTTGCAGAAGGAGAGAAAGTTAGGAAAGAATGAGTTTAAGAAAATGTGAAATCCCAAGTTTACAGCAATATGTGCAATTGCATAGACCTGAACAACCACCAATCACTTAATTAACCCTCGCATTGAGTTCCTCAATGAGGTTAAAATTTATATTAAATGCACCAGTTCAGCTAGAATCTGGAGGTACTTGCGTTGCCTGTGTACGGGGGTACCCTTTGTTGTCGTCCTTGCAGAAAAGGGGGTTTCCCGTGGTTGCTGATTGGCTGGAAGTTCAGTCTTGGGAAGACAGTGGTTGGGCGTTGGCTGACGACGCAGAGTTGTGGGCTGGTTGAAGTTTTAAACGGCTCTCGAGGTCAGACTCGGAGACATGGCGTTAGGCAACTTAACTCAGAACACGAAACTCTCAACAGAAAAGAAAAGAAACTAAAGTAAAGAAATAGAAGTAAAGTTTGATGAGACTAGGTGGCTTTTCTCCTCATGGATTTGGAGGAGCTGGCGTGTAAGCCAGAGCACGCTCAAAGAGCGCAAAAAGCAATGACTGAAAAGCACGGCTAGAAGCCATGACCAAAAAAGCTAAAGAGCTAAAAAGGCAATGACTAAAAAGCATAGCTCAAAGCTATGACTAAAAAGCCGCATGGCTAAAAGTGATGACTTGAAAGCACATGACTAAAAGCCAAAACTTAAAGCTAGATGCAAAAAGCCTGCTAAAATCAATGATCTGATGGTGTCCTGAGTATTTAAACTGGGCTTTTGGACACATCCCAAATTATGTTTTGACCAATTAGAGTCTTAGCTCAGGGTGTTGCTATATTTCTCCTCCCAATTTATAAATCAAATGTTATCTCATCAGTCACATGGTCTGAGTTTTCCCGCTCTTGCAGAGTATAATTTTGGACATGATTTATATATCAACAATATGATACATTTGACAAAGAATTGATTGGAAGAAACATTTCAAGCAAGAAGATTCAAACACACATATACTAAACATGAATATGAAGTTATTCAATAGTTATTAAAAAGACATACACAATATGTGATTAAAACATGATAGTCTAATGTGTGGGTTAGATACATAATATGGAGTTAAGCAATGGACTGATATTAGTTAAGCCTTTTTGAGTTCATTTTGGTGCATCTACATCTGTAAAAGACAGTTTCTGTACCATTTCTCTGAACATAAGGACATGTTGTCATGGCCCAGGTGTGTGGAGGCAGGCAGGATGACGAGGACGACAAGGATTCAAAATAAGGATATTTAATGTAGAGACAACAAGGCAGAGAGACACAAACACACTTGGGGTAACATTCACAATAACCGACAAAACTAGAACACAAGAGACAGGAACAGATATAGGGCAATTAACGAGGGACAGACAGGTGAGCACAATGAGGTGATTAACTAATAATTAGACGGGATAAACCAACACAAAGGGAAGAAACCACAACAAACAGTCCACAGGGGTGTTACATTACTCCCCCCTCCCGGAAGGTGCGTCCTCGCACCGTAGAAACAGAGGGAGGGGCGGAGGGGGACTAGGAGGAGGACAAGGCAGTGAATGTGAGATGGTGACAGGGGAAGGCAAAGGGCTGGCAGGCAGAGCAGACAGGTGGAGGTTTCGGCGGAGGACGGACTTCCAGGAGGAGGACGGCTAACAGAGTCCAGGGAGGTGACGATGGAGGCAGGAGCCAGGGAGACGACAGGAGGGAACTGGAGCAGGAGGAGCCAGGTGTGACCCTGGCCACAGCTATAATAGCGGCCCACGGTGGAGCCGACGGAGGGAGGAGCCATGGAGGAGGAATGTCTACCGACTCCTGGGGGCCGACCAACGGCGGCAGAGCAGGTGGAGGAGGAGCCCGAGGCGGAGAGCCAACGAGCCAGGGGGATGCCGAGGATCCGGGGGGCCAGGGTGGAGCCGAGGGCTCTGGCGACCAAGGCGGAGGCGGAGATCCACGGTGGAGCCGGAGCGACTGAGGACCAAGGTGGAGCTGACGGGAGGAAGGAGCCCAATGGAGCCGGTAGGACAGAGCGATGAGGCGCAGCCAGAGGAGAGGAGTCCAGAGGCGATGGCGGGTCGACGCCTGACCAAGGCGGAGCCGGAGGGACAAGGGAGCACAGTGGAGCTGATGTATCGATGGGTGACGGTGGAGGCGAGGGAGCTAGGAGCCGAGGTGGAGCCACTGGGTCTACGGACCGAGGCACAGTCCGGGCCTCAGAGGCTGGAGGCGGAGGCGAGGGAGACTCCGATCGTGGTGACTCTGGAGGAGGACGGAGCGGGTGGGACGGCGGGCATTTTTGAGGAGCGGGCATTGGAGAGAGCTCTTGGGCTGGAGCCCTTCCTGGTCAGAACCAGGGACCAGGAGCCCTTCCTGAGCTAAACTGGGGATCAGGAGCCCTTCCTGGGCTGGACTGGGGATCAGGAGCCCTTCCTGGGCTAAATGAAACATCAGGAGCCCTTCCTGGGCTGGACTGGGGATCAGGAGCCCTTCCTGGGCTGGACTGGGGATCAGGAGCCCTTCCTGGGCTAAATGAAACATCAGGGGCCCTTCCTGGGCTGGACTGGGGATCAGGAGCCCTTTCCGGGCTGAACGAAACATCAGGAGCCCTTCCTGGGCTGGACTGGGGATCAGGAGCCCTTCCTGGGCTAAACGAAACATCAGGGGCCCTTCCCGGTCTGAACTGGGGATCCAGAGGTCTCTCCTCCTCGTTTAGGCACTGACCGCCCTCCATATTCTGCTCACCCTCAGCCATGATGCAGGGGGCAGAGCTCCTCTCCGCGCTCTCACCGTCCACGGCTTGCTCCCTCGTGGTGGGCACTGTCACCGGCTCTCGCACCTGGTCTGACGGGTTGGGCTCAACAGCCGAGACAATTCTCTTCTCAGCCGCAGGGCTTCGCTCCGGCTCGTGGATCGCGGCGGGAAATGGCTCTCCGTCATCGGTGGGCTTAGGTTTATGCTCCGTATCGCGGGTAAATGGTGGGCTGGGCTCAGGGTCCTGAGTGGGGCTGGTGTCCCAGCACCCACTCGACAAAGGTGGTGAAGCTCTCTCGAGGACCTTCCCTGGGCAACTGCGCTCGTGTGGTGGCGTTAAGTCCAACCCGGTAGAACGTGCAGAGGCAGTTGTCCGGGTAGTGCGTGAGGTGAGCCAGGGACAGAAAGTCATTGGTATGGTCCTCAAGAGAGCGTTCCCCCTGCTCCAGCAGGAGGAGTTGGAAGGCGGGGTAATCCATACAAAAAATAAAAACTGACAAAAACTGGGAAAACAAACAAGGGAAAAGACGCAGCTATACTTTACTTTTTTTGGGGGGGGTCGGTTATTCTGTCCCGGCCCAGGTGTGTGGAGGCAGGCAGGTTGACGAGGATGACAAGGATTCAAAATAAGGACATTTAATGTAGCGACAACAAGGCAGACGCAGAGAGACACACACACACACACACACACACTCGGGGTAACATTCACAAAAACTGACGAAACTAGAACACAAGAGACAGGAACAGATATAGGGCAGTTAACGAGGGACAGACAGGTGAGCACAATGAGGTGATTAACTAATAATTAGACGGGCTAAACCAACACAAGGGGAAGAAACCCCAACAAACAGTCGACAGGGGTGTTACACATGTTCTGTGAAGACCAGAGGTTAAGAGGTCTCTCATAAGGAATCTCAGTCTGTTCTTTGTCTTCTAGGTGGGGGGAAAGTCAATCCAAAGAGCTCGTGATCGTGATTACTATTACTGGTTTATATGTGATGGTCATGCTGTGCATTTCTTTGACCATTAATCTTGCTTACTTGCCCCAAAACTGACAATCTCCTTGGAATTGTCGATAAGTGTTATTTTGTTTAAATGCTGTGAGCTACTCAAAGCTGCTAGTTGGTGGACTTGCTTCAGGCTTGTGGCGCCAGGAACTTGGGCCTTTCTGTGGAATTCGGCTCTTCGTGTTTCAACCATGTTCTTGATCGAATCTTAAATTGTCTGATTCGGTCTGATACCCTACAATGCAATTGACCAATCAGAATCAAGTGTTCTAGACAGCTGTGTAATATGGTGGTATCCACCCACTCATTTTGCATAAGTCATCGACATAAGGTTTAATGGTGTAAATGTGTGAATAATCACATCCTTTAACTGAACATGCAAGGTAAATGACAGCATAGCTTTTCAAGGAGTTGCAGTAAACTAATGAAATTCCTCATCTGCCAAATAGAAGCAAGCATGAAGTTCGACCTGACTGTGAATTCAGCATGAATCAGAGACTGTTTTGCAATTTGAATAACCCATGAGCCAAAGTTAAGCAGGTCTATTTCACCACAGCCAACCTTTACAAGTCTGATTTATGTAAATTGCTATATTGTGGTGCCACTGCAACATATTGGATTATGAAAAAAGGAATATTAAGTATTTATATTTGGTCCAGAAAATACTCAATATTCAGTGCGCTGTTGTGTTTTGCCCTCTTATATATTTAAGGAATATCCTCATTACAGTAATAGGACTATGTTACATAATTTGTCATTGTGTTTTCTGGAATCGTTCCCTCCAACAACATCATTTTACCCAAGCAAACAAACAAGGAAAATGCGTTGTGCCGTTTCCTTTGAGATCTCCTTAGGCGTCAACAAATCTGATCAAGTTTTCCAAATTCACCACAAACGGGGAGTTAGATGAAATATGCTTTCACTTTTCACAGCTCTAGTTGCATAATCCTATTCTGTCTCTGACCATTAATTTTATTTTTAAAATTGTGCCATGGTCAGGGCACCGTTCAGTGTGTGGGAGAAAAGTAATGGCTACCTGGAACCCTCTGGCATGAATGTGACACAATGTCTTAGACATACAATAATACTAGTTAAAAACAAATTCATTCTTCTCCTTCGAATGTAAGCCAGCATATTGATATAATACACTGACTGGAGAAGGAGAGCTTAAGGGTCTGAGGAGAGTGGTGGACAAATCTCATTTAAAAACGGCAGAAAGGACATGCATAATTCTAACCCATTACAGGGTGCGGCTCCATTGCTCAACGTTAATTGAGACCTTCACATCTGATCCAGAAAGAAGAACTTGTCTTCTATGCTAACATAGTATAATTTATATACTGTATCTTTTATATATTATTGTTCATGCACGGTGGGGTACAATGCTATTTCAAATATATTTAATGTTTGTCAAAATACTCATCAGATACTTAATGGATGGTGCATTGCTTCACTAGTTTTTCAAGAACCATTTGATGAATCCGTCTCGTTTCTCCGTTCTGTTTTTCTGTCAGAAATGGACTTTTTCATTCTGACATACATTGGCTGAGTACTTGTTTACAGCGTTTCTGTCCTTGCGTGGCGGTCTGCTTGTGCTTGCATTGTCAGTAGGAGTTTTTCTTTAGCAGGTGTAGTCAGCTGTGAAGAACATCTCTCTGAATCAGACTTTGAGTGAATTTTTGTCTCTTGTTTGGTGCTCGCTCCTCTTATTTTCTTTCTGATAAATATTTATCAAGCTAAATTAGCTTGAACTCTGAGATATCACATTGATACAGTCGATACACTTCCAGTCAAAAGTTTTGACATACCTACTAATTTTGTATAACTGTATTTGCACATTGTAGAATTATAGTAAAGCCTATATGAAATCCCACTTATTGTGCATTGACAAATCAAAACTATCATATAATTTATTTCCTCTACATGCTGACATAGTTTTTAAACAGTATAGAAGGAGTTCACATGTATTTTGGACCCTTTTTGGCATTTGTTCACTATACAGTCCATACCACATTATATATATACAGTGGGGAAAATAATTATTTGATCCCCTGCTGATTTTGTAAGTTTGACCACTTACAAAAAAATTAAGGGTCTATAATTTTTATGGTAGGTTTATTTTAATGGATAGAGACAGAATATCAAAAAAAAAAACAGAAAAAACACATTATATAAAGGTTATAAATTGACTTGCATTTCAGTGAGTAAAATAAGTATTTGATAAGTACAATACCCCATTCTCTATGGGGTTCAGGTCTGGTGAGTTTGCTGGCCAGACACCATGGTCATTTAACCAACTTTTGGTGCTTTTGGCAGTGTGGACAGGTGCCAAATCCTGCTACTTCAGGATAAAAATTGAAAAAAAAAAAAAAAAATGATGGCAGAAACACTGGTTCAAGAAAGACGCATTTAATTTCTTGAACTTACCATCTCTTACAGCTGCTCCAGACCTTTGACTGTTTTCAGTCAGCCCTGGAAATAAGGATGTACAGAGGCATCCAAAATGTTTTTTGGCCTAGAATATTTGAGTCTTTAGACACCTTGCTTCGTGTACTGCGTTAGGCTAACCGGGACTTGTCATTTGCACTTATATATTGTTGCTCTTTTGTTAGTTTTGGCTGTTTTTATAGTCCTCCTTTGTAAGTCGCTTTGGATAAATGCGTCTGCTAAATGACCTATATATATATACAGTATATATATAGTCTCAGCACACAGTTTGAGATACAATAGCACTTGTCTTTCATCATTTGTTAAAAAGCCACAGTAATGTGTTTTTCAGCTGTCTTAACAGTATAATGGAACTTGTCTACTCCTCTTTAATGGTGCCCTCTATCCATAATCAAGCTGATCTTCCCAGTGCTCCTGATGAACATTAGATTTTAATTAGCTGCACTACAATGATTTGTTCAGCTGATTAAAGTATCTTGCCTTCTCTTTGTGTAATAATCACTGTTTTATCTCTAAATGCCTCCCAAACATGAGGCCTCTCTTTATTTCTGTGTAATAGACCTGGAAGTGTGTGTGGGGCCTGATTGCTTTTCCATTGCATCTAAGACGGAGGGCAGGAAGTTGCCCTTGACCTCAAAGCCGTCATTCTTGTTTTGGAGGTTAAATCCTGCCTAACGGCACCTGGATCCAGCATGTTTTATTTAGACACAAGCTGTGATCTCTGGCAAAATTAATAGTCGTGTAAGCACATGCATACACATCACCCTCATGTTATCATTTACAGTCTGTACAGCTTGAATTCTGGCGGTTCAAATCCATTTTAACCCAAGCTTATTAAACCACAAAGATGTAAGGCTCTCTTTTTGCCCCAGAATGCAGAGTCATGAAGCATAGCACAGCTGGAATGTAAAGGGAAAAGGTACATTTATCATGGGTAATGTACTTAAAAGATGATTCGGATGGGTTATTTTTGTCAAGAAAGGTCTCTTTGTTAACAGTCACAGTGTAAAGCTATAATATTATGTGCAGTGTGAACTTGGAACCTAGGACATATAGTTCCTGTACTCACATTGGAAGATGTGGCACTGTACATCTTAATGATTAAATACTTGCCAGTAATAACTCAACTGAAGTGCACTACAACCAGCTTGATATCAAACTCAGGGATGGACTTTCAAGATTTAATAAATACTAGCTATCATTCTTTACTTTCATTTCAATGATTATTTGTTTCTTAAGTGTCTTTCTACCCAGAAGGACCATGGACAATGCTTGTTTTGTCATATAAGTCCTTGGAGGGAAGGAAAGCGTCACCGTCCTCTAGAGAGCAGCACATTGGCTTTTCAGAATTTTTAATCAAGGTTAAGTAAGATGATTGTGATGATGTGCATTTTGATGAGATCCCCCCATGGTGCTCTCTGACATGACCTTAATCTCCAAAGGACGGCCTCCTCCACACTGGCACCACTAATCGCAATGCTGGAGAGCATCCAGGTGTGCTTTATAAAGTGACTGTGATATATCTGTCACACTTACCCACACTCTGTGCCCTCAGATCAGTGGGTGGGGGATAGACGAATGCAAACTCTGATGGATGAAGGAGACCAGGCTGGTTAAATGGCTGAGGGAGTGTGTAAATATTTCAAATGTGGACCAAAGACAACAGTTGTCAAAAAAGTTGACAGAAGATGAGAGGTGGTGATCAATGTGCAAAGTCAAATAATCAAACAATATGAGGTGCATCATAATTCACAGTTTTCAGTCAGACTGTGTACGTTCTCAGGAAAAGTTGTGCAGCGGGCCAAAATCCTGAAAACCAAACACAAAGGATATTGGACCCCGAGGTCCCATTTGAATGATAACTGCATTCTCTGTGAATGCTTGCAGACTCTCTGTTCCATTGTGTCAACAGTCGGGCAACTCTAGGTTCGGTCTGGTCAGCCTCCAATCAGGAAGTGGATGATATATGACTGCAAATTCCAGTGGTTTAAGTTAACACATTAATAACAGCCCAAACACTGCATCTGGAAAAGAGAGAGAGCAAAAATAAGCCTAACCAAAGACATATGGAAAATATTTTCTTTCCCCTTTAAATTATATGTCTCAGGGCTTCGGAGTCCAATTACCCTACATATTTAAACTGCTGTTTATATTTTAAACAAAAATAAAGCCCTAAAACTCATAACCCTTTTTCTCTTGCTTTTGCCAACTCCTCATTGTAGTAGAGCCAGCAGATGGAGACGGTGACATTTCTGCGTGAGTCTTTGCGAGGCAGCTTTCAAAGTTTAATTATCAGTTGTAAAACATGCTCCAAGAACAGAGAATAAAAGAACTGCACGCGCATAATTTGGCAAGACGGGAAACCTCTAAATGCAAAGCACATATTGTAATGTGTAATGTTCAGCTACAGTCCAAAACAAGACTTTTTTGCATTTCTGATAAAACCAGAATCTGTTTTTAATCACTGTAACAAATGTGGTCATTTCCAAAGCGACGAGCTGCCTGTGAGAGTTAATTATTTTGGCTTTTCCTTGCTTTAGTCTTTTTGACTTTCCCAGCGAATTGAAGATATTCAATAAGGGGTGTCCTCAATGTTTAATTTCATGCTCAAAGACTTCCAAATATCTCTCCAACAGGGTGGGGAGAAAAGGGACAGATTGCAGTATGTTCTGACCTGTCCATGTTTAATTAATTTGGTGGCATTTTGTTCCCCCAGAAAAGGATTTATTCGATCTCATTTGAAAAGGGCTACTCTCCTCTTCTCTGTGTCGATTACTGCCAGTACTGTTACTTGGCAATGTTAAGTACTCTCCCTTGCTGATGTGAAATTATTGTTTTACTATGCCAATAATATTTTGGAGGCCTTTAAAAAATAACAAAATGAATAATTTTAATAATTTAGTGTGCATGCAAGATTATATTATGTAAGATGGGCAGCACTTTCAAACGATTTTGAAATGGAGCATATTAAAGGAAACTGCATATGGTTCAGTTTGGTGTCCCATTACTTTCTTAAAAGCATTAGCGGCACAAAATGTATGGTTTTGTTCCGAGGATTATCTAACATCAAATGAACTTTGCCAGCATGTTAAATGTCTGTGGTGATTATAGTCTCTCACTTCTTCTTGACCCTCTGACCTTCTCAAATGTATCCAACAATTAAAATTGCAGAACAACACAAAGCAAAATCTATTGAACTAATATTCAGATCATTGTAGTGAAAATATTTATATATTAACACATTTTATTGACTGAAAGCCTGATATTTAGTTATTGTCACTAATCCGGTCCGTGGCCTTCCGGCCGATTACCAGTAGAGGTCACTCTACCATTACATTGACTCTCACACTACACAGACTGTTACATGTCACTCCGGACTTCAGTTCCCATCATCCATTGCACTTGTACAGCTGAATTCACTGATCACACAGCGTTCAAATAGTATCTGTGCAATCAAGTCGACAACGTTGCCAGAAATGAAGGCACTATTGGCACTACTGTCTTCTGTAGAGCTGCTTTAAAGCTGAGT
The DNA here is from genome assembly GCF_001515645.1 of Sinocyclocheilus grahami. Taxonomy (NCBI): domain Eukaryota; kingdom Metazoa; phylum Chordata; class Actinopteri; order Cypriniformes; family Cyprinidae; genus Sinocyclocheilus; species Sinocyclocheilus grahami. The sequence continues at coordinate 431,204 of NW_015505610.1, read as the reverse complement.
TGCATCTTGCAACTTCGACACTGGTATTGAACTGAACTGAATCAACAATGAACTGACTTGAGTTGTATGGCTCTATATTATAGGAATTGTCACGAATCCGGTCCGTGGGCTTCAGGCCGATTGCCACTAGAGGTCATTCTACCATTACATTGACTCTCACACTACACAGACTGTTACATGTCACTCCGGACTTCAGTTCCCATCATCCATTGCACTTGTACAGCTGAATTCACTGATCACACAGCCTTCACTAATCACACGCTCACCTGAGAGCCATTACTCACTCTATTCCTGTTCAGATCGCCGAGTATTCTAGCGTTTTTCACTCCCCTAGTGTTAGCTGCCTTACCGAGCCTAGTGTCTTGTTTTTCCTTGTTTTCATAATCTTGCCTTGTCCGTTTCCCCGTGTTCTGATCACTGCCTGTGTACCTGGATTATCCCTCGAGTCTCGCCCAATTGGATACTGTTCGCCCCTGCCTGGACCTTTGCCTTGTACCTGGATTATCCCTCTTGCCTTGCCATCAATATACCTGTTTGCCATTGTCTGACCTATGCCTGTTTTTGACCACGTCTCTTGCGAATAAAGCCTTGCAGATGGATCCGCACGCTTCCTGTGTTCCCTCCGTTACAGATATGTTCCTGGTACTTCTCTTGAAATTAAAACAAATAACAAACTAAAAAATATGATGTTTAAATGTAAAACACTTCATTTTTTTTTTACATTTATTAGCATTTTTATTAAGATTGTGTATGTTAACATAACTAAATTTAAATAATTTTAAGACTTTTTGGGCCACCCTTGGTTGAGAAACTCTACTCCAAAACCTTAAAGTTGTGGCACCCCGGTAGTAACGTCATTTGGACTCTTTCTACAACATGGTAGTAAGAAATGGTATGCATTTGTTTTCCAGTTGTGTTGGTTTCATTATGTTCATTTAATGTAATTTCAAGAAAATAAAATTGAACATATAAAACATGGTTTTAACTGTAAAAACTGCTCATTATATTTTACAGGTTGGTTTTACCTCCTGAACTAATCAACATGCCCAGTTGAGAAGCCATTTTTTGCCACGGTGATTTCATGCCCACAACTGATGCCATGCTATTGAAAAACTTTCACCGTATCAAAGAAAATGTAAAATCTACCTATAACAGAAAGTGGGCAGCTTATATAGAGAGAATCAGAGGCAGCTGCAAGCTAGCATAGTTTAGGGGGAGGGGGATGATTAAACTCAGGATTTTTAAATAATTATTTAAATAATATTGCATTATCCTCCTTAGATGATTATAATTATTTTATTTTACTCCTGCATAACATTAACTTGAAATATAATTTTAATGAATACACTAACAATCATTAATTTTTAACAGTAAATAAACACAGAAGATATTCAGTTAAATAGCTTATTTTCTGTCTTTTTCAGATTATCTAAATTTCACTTATGTGGTTTTCCCATGACTAATATCAGCTTTTTTTCTTTCTTTCTTTCTTCTTTCTGTCTTATTTTGGTGTTTCCTAAACTACTATATAAACAATGCTACAACTAGGTCCAGGAGTGGATGAGAAGCAAGCATCCTTGTCCAGGACAGATTCAGGGAATGGAATGACAAGGGAACTCTGTTGCATTCCTGCTTGTTTTCCCACAAGAGCATGTGCCACTTCGAGTGACCTTCATGCTACCAGGAAAGATCAATAATCTTCAGGATGTTTCTCCAGTGGTGGAAGGGCATATTTCAAGATTCAAGACACTGCTGGCAAGAGGGGTTGATGGTGGTAAGGTCAAGGACATCAAGGCAAGTGTGGGACAGAACCACCTGGGGACATAACCAGTGGACCCAATTCTGAAAAAGAATGACTGTTTTTTTTTTTTACTTGTTAGGGAGGTTTAAAATGTAACACCCTCAGGGGGGTGAGAGTGAACATTCACTGGAGTCACATTACATGAAGTAATTAACAAAACAAGAGTTATTAATATGTGTGTGTGTGCATTTGTTTTAGACCATGTCAAATTTATTTTATGCCAAAGATCAGGTGAAGATTCAACTTTGCTAAACCTTGCATACATAATGTTACAAAAATATTTCTAGTTCAAATGAATGCTGCTCTCTATTCAACAAAAATTCCTGAAAAAAAGGTATAATGGTCTCCACAAAAAGCAGCACAACTGTTTGCAACATTGATCATCATAAGTAATTCTTGAGCATCAAATCAGCATATTAGAATGATTTCTGAAGGATCATGTGACAATGTAGACTGGAGTAATGGATGCTGAAAATTCAGCTTTTCCATCACAGAAATAAATTACATAAAAAAAATATTCAAATAGAAAACACAGTTATTTTAAATTAATAATGATATTTTATAATGCTAGTATTTTTACTGAATTATAAGTCATATAAATGCATCCTTGGTGAGCATAAGACTCTTCTTAAAAAAAAAAAA
>NW_015505610.1:414787-426000 GCF_001515645.1 Sinocyclocheilus grahami | reverse complement strand
AGTCAATAATCATGCAGATTTATGTTACAAACTTATAGAATTGTACAGTAAGAAAGTTATTTCCTTTAACCAGGAAATTAACGTTCTTAGAATTGACAAGACGGTTGACCCTGAGTGGTCAGCTAAATATCTACAGTGGATCTAAAATATTAATAATTAATCATAATTAGTTATGGTTAATTATTCATATTTCCCCATGAGCTAAATTCGCTACACTATAGTGACTAATTGGCCTATAACTTGTGTCAGTGAAGAATCAAAATAGTTTCCATTGTAGTAAAATCACAGTAAATTTGGAAACATACATGGCAGTTATGTCATGTAATTGCCCACGTGAATTATTGGTTATTACACACGTTGATTGTCACTTGCAGCTATATTCATGAATCTTGTTTTATAATGGCTTGGTACAAGAATGATCGACTTTTGGGCATGTGTTTTTTAAATCCGTTATAGTTAATGATATTGTGATTAATTGTTTCCTTTTTTAGCCTAATCTCTGCAGTGTTATTAAAGATCCTTAACCTTTTGATGACATATTTATGTTCCTCTATATAAATAAATATTATGTAACAAAAAGCAGCAGTATTAAAGATTCTGTATTCAACCCACCTGTCTTACGTTTATCTGCCCTTCCAGGCTCTGTGTAAAATAACACGGCAATCTGCGTCGGCCTTCCAGAGTGTGATTGACAAGGTGGGATTACCCAGCATCCTCAGTTGTCTGGTGTCAGGCATCAGCCGTGTCCAGCAGCACATGCTCACTATGTTCGCTGCCATGTTGGCATCAGGAGCACATTCCCACAGACTGGTACAGCACTGGGTATGTACAGTTACATACACAAACACAGGCATATATATATAAATATATATATATATATATATATATATACTGGTATATATATTGCTATTTATATTTTAATTATATGTTATATTTATATATATATTGGTATATATACACCAATAAATGTATGGTGTTTGGTAGTTGGTAGTGTGTGTTTTTGTTGGCTATGTGGTCTTCTGTCTTTGGCGTCCTCTGTTCTTGCTTGCATGCGTGAGAGAAATTTACTGTGTGGTGGGGCTCTCGCTGGCTTTGTGTGTGTGTGTGCGCGACTGAATGGGGGATATGATGAATAATGGAACAGATGTGGAGCGTGCTCGGTTTCTCTCTCTCCCTCTCTCGGCCTTGTGCTCACACTTTCATCGTCTCTTTCCCTCGCTGCTGCATTTCTCTCTATTCTTCCACTTTCACGTCCGTCCGTCATTTCTCCTTTTCTGTTCGCTGTTGCTTCCCTTTTCATTTGATTTCCCTCTCTTATCTTGCTCTTCCTTTCATGTTTTCCTTCTTTTTCCTTCTGTCCTTCTCCGCCGGTTGATGTTATCGCTTAAACGTGCCTCTCTTGCTTGAGCTCTGGTCACGTGATGCAAAATAGAAAGCAGGCGAAGGAAAGGATGCATCAGTTTTTGTAAATCTTTTCGTCCTTTGTCCGTCCCTCATAAGGCGGTCAGCCTGCTGCTGTTCATTCTACTGCTGTCAGTCTGATTTACCTAATGAGACTTTAAGGAAGCTTCTGTCAGTTTGATATTTGTGTGTTGCCCGTGATGAAATATCTTGCAAACGCACAAACCGTAAATCCCAAATTTGTGTTCTTGCTATTTATCTTTGTTTTGTTTCCTTCCAGTTATATTTTCTGTGAAATTAGTTATTACAGAATTTACAATTAAAAAGTTGTTAATATGTTCATAGAATCTGCAGCTACAAAATTCTGTAGTATTTATTTTATTATTTTGACAACACATTTGCACTGCAACATTTGCATTTTACGTATCTCCCACCCTTTGAATGTTCATTAAATATTTTGACATTTATCTCATTCAGCTGAATTTTTCATTCTACTGTAATATTTTCAGTAAATTTTAACATATTACATAATTCTTACGTTACGTTAAAAGCCAACTCTTTTAATCTCTCTCTTTCTCTCTAGCAGTTCCTGTTCTCTCTCACGGCTTTTGTGCCGATACCATGCGGAAGTTTTCCTCCTCGATTCCATCTCACCTCTCAGAAAAACGGCAGCGATTAAAGGAGCACCGCAAGTCACTGGGACCCTCCTTGCCCTCTCTGGACCCCGAAGGCACCTTCCCATCTCGTTTGCGCTGGCACGGTGACCCTGAAAAGCCAAAGGGCAAGCGGCAATGCAAGACCAAGCACCTCGGCCAACAGGAGCGCAGGATGCTGTCGCAGTCAACCAATGAGGAGTGTCCTGAACTCAGCCCTGCCCACCAACACAAGGTAAGTGCGGAGGCACATGTCGGTGCGATCACAGAAGGTCGAGGTGCTCGTTTATCTGCACAAGAACGTCCTTTCTTTGTTTGTGCGAGAGAGGCTAGCGGTGCTCTTTGCTTTGACTCACAACCCAGGCGTTCTCCCCGGGCTCAGTGAGGAACCGTTTAAAAACATGTCTCCAATCACAACAATGTTAATCATCCCAATTAGGGAAGCACCGCGGCTCTCTGGGACGGCTCAACGGACACGGGAGGGGGTCATAGCGTGTGTGTTTAGAGTGCGGTTGCTTTGACCTCCTCTCGTGCTGAAAGGCAGACTCTCAGTGGAGAGACGTAAGCGAGGGGGAGGGGAGAAGTGAAGGCCGGGTCAGAATCTGTTCTCTTTCTCTCTCCGTCAAGGAAAATGATTCCCCAGTGAACTCTCTGTGCATTCTTTAAATAACACCGCCTGCGTTCTCCCCGCACGCAGATGTAGCGCACAGTCGCACACACACGTAGCCTGCGTTCTGCAGCCGAACACAAAACACACACACCTAGAGTCCACAGCGTTTACAGCAGACAAACGCCCTCCTATGAAAATATTATGTAGGTGTTTACACAATACAGTGTGTGCGGGTTTACTTGGTTTGCAATGTGAACTACTTTTTCCGAAACCTGCCTTTGGGGACATATGGGATGTCCTCAATTGGGAAAAATGACTCATAACAGTTTATGTCAAGTGGTTTGCTGAAATGTGTATATTTTTCCTTTACCTTTTTTGTTTTATCTTTTTACTTAAAAAAAAAAATAATTAGGATTATTATTTTTATAATAATGCACATATTTCTTATAATTCTTCCTATTATTAATATTATAAGTATAAATACGATCAGTATTTATTATAATTTTTATTACATTTGATAAAATAATGAAACCGTTTAATAGTGATAAAAATTTAGTTGTTATTATATACATTTATTCTAACTCTTCTTAAAAAAAAAAAAAAAATATATATATATATATATATATATATATATAAATCCTACCAACCCCAAGTTTGGAAAGGTATACTCTTCTGGAATTTATTCATTTATTTCTATGAAAAGATTCTAGTGCTTTCAGATGCAAGCCGTGACAACATATTAAAGAGCTTCTTTCTTCTGTGGCACACACATACACAAACATTTATTTTTCTTTTTTGTTTATGTTAACTTTAAAGTAAAAATATATATAAATCCTACCAACCCCAAGTTTGGAAAGGTATACTCTTCTGGAATTTATTCATTTATTTCTATGAAAAGATTCTAGTGCTTTCAGATGCAAGCCGTGACAACATATTAAAGAGCTTCTTTCTTCTGTGGCACACACATACACAAACATTTATTTTTCTTTTTTGTTTATGTTAACTTTAAAGTAAAAGCTATTCAACATATCTTCTTTTGTGTTCCACATAAAGAAGGTGATATAGGTTTGGAACGACACAATGAGTGAGCAAATGATGACATGATTTTCTGAAAATCTGACAGAAAATCTGTCAAACAGATTAAATTTGATGTCTGCATTTAGACATACACATTTAACTGATGAAATACATGATGCAAACATTTTCTTCCTGATGAAAAGGTGTGGGGAATGCATTTTATTGCATATACATTATTAAAAGTGAGGGGAATGCTTGTGCATTCTACACATAGGTACCCAGAGGAAAGAAAAATCAAAAGTGAGATCTCTGGGAAGTCTCCATTTGATGTTAAAGTAATCTCAATGTCTGTCTAGCAGAAACATTTGGGATGTTAAAGAGATCGCTTTAAATTTTTTCTCCCCTCTGGTTAGCTTCAATGTCATTTATCCACACCATTTCAATCAAACACAATACATGCATTGTCATATTTGAAGTTGTTTTGTGTAGACACTGTTGTATTGCACAATAATTTAACAGATTAAATCATTACCTATATTTACATGCATGCAAAAAAAAAACTTTTTAATGCTAAAAAAAACCCACTGGTACACTAGCAGGCCCGGCTCCACAATCAAATCACTGAGGGTGTAAAACATTTTTATAAGAGTCTTGAAAGAGATAACAGCAAGACAATAAAGAGATCTCCCATGTTTCTCACAGTACAGTCTCATTTTGGACTCCTTTCTCTCAGATATTTCTCATGTCTCAGTTGTGCCTACTTTTATTTCTCCTAAGGAATTTTAAGAGAAACGTCTAAGACACTGTTGATACTAAATTGAGGAATAAATGAGAATCACAACTAAGTCTCTTGAGTTAAGAAAGAACAAACTCTGAGCAATAAAACATTCCTATAATGGAGTCTTAATAGAGATTGCAGTAAGACAATAAAGAAATAGTCTATGTTTCTTCCACCACATTCTCAGTTTTGACTATTTTTTTTCTCAAATATTTCTCAAGTCTCATTTGTGTTTACTTCTATTTCTCCAAAGGAATTTTAGGAGAAACATCTGAAATGCTGTGGATACTAAAATTAGAGATAAATGCGAATCTCATCTAAGTCTCCTGAGCTTAGGAAGAGCAACCACTGAGTAATAAATTTTTCTTCTGGGCAGTCCTTCACTCTTTTTTGATAGGAGCTCATTTTTAAGGGCTCTATTCACATGTTATTCTAAGTCCTGCATAATCCCTTGATGTATTTAAATGTGTGACCTTGTCACAGTGATGAAGACCGTCTGGCAGCTGACCTCACACTAGACCAAAGAGAAGCACGGATACCATTGCTGTTTTCCTTTCGCTCAGTTGAGCTCACGTCAAGCGGATACAGGCGTTCAAACGCTCTGCTCACCACAGCAGGGGGGCGGACAAGGAATCTGTCCCTTAGCTACACATTAAGCTGTAACACACAAAAAGACGTATTAGAAGCAGCACAACACCGACATCTCATTCTTTCACACCCATCAACCATCTCTGACCTGCCGTGCTGTGAAGAGAGCTTGAGAAAACAGCTTTGTTCGAATGGAAAGCACAGACAGACGGAAGAGTTTTCGAAGTCTCACACCACGCTTTTACACAGCAACGCTTTGTCCTCGAGAAACCCTCTTAAATCAAACGCTCCCTCAAACACACACTCCTCCACACTCCTCGTGCTGTGTCTTCTTAAGGCATCCTAGCAGCCATATCAGTGTGGGAAGAATTAACTTTTCTCGTAGCTAAGCGGAGGCCATGGGTCGTGCGCAGAGGGGCTGCTGTATCTACCACACATGCAGAGGCCAGATGATTCCTAAGAGCTTGATTTCCCCAACCTCCAGTCGGAGAGCTTGGCCTGCTCCCCCAGAAATATGAAGCTCCCTCTGTCTTTTTCTCTATCCACGGCATGTGCTCATATGTACGGTTCCCTTGTGTGCGCCAAAAGGCACAAATTCTTCACTGCAGACACGGCCCCCAAAACAACCTCAGTAACTTTTCAATGACCGGGAGCAGCACACACATGATTTGTGGATCGCTTTGGGATCTCCACATTCCTTTTTATTTTTCCTTCTTCTTCTTCTTCTTTTTCTAGCATTTTTTTGAGTTCAGAAGCTTTTTTTCTGTGCATCTCAACAGCTTGCATACAATGCAATCTAAACATAAAATACTGAAAATATTCAACTCAATTAATGCATTCATGAATTCATCCATTCATTGTTTTATCCATCTATCCACCCATCCATCCATCATTCTATATATCCATCCATTTTGTGAACCATAGTACACAATTTACTTAATTGTAATCCAAAGACATTAAACACAGATAATGCATCCATCCATTTTTTTTATCAAAACTACATTCATGCAATTGCTTATGTCTTGTTGATCAAATTATATGATGCTGGTTCTCTGTTGAATAGCATTACCCCCAAAACATCTTGGCATCAATTCACTGCATATGTCATTAAATTAAAAAGGTTGAACAAGTTGTCTTAATTTGTCAAGCATATTATACTGGTTCTCTGCTGAATAGCAGTACCCCAAAAACATCTTGACATTAGTTCACTGCATATGTCATTAAATGAAAAATGGTTGAACAAGTCATAATCTGTCAACCATATTTTCTATACATTTTTTATGGGTGAATCTGAGTGTTGACGGACCAACAGTAAAAGCACAAATGTGAATCCTGTCCAATCTCTTGCAATCAATATCCCATATACAGTAATGCATAACTTTACACTGTTGAAATTGAAATATGTCATACAAAAAGTGCAGACTTGTGCATTTTCAATCACTGTCATCAAAACTAAAGCCATATATACATCAGGAAATGCTGACAGAGTATTGACAACATGGCTACACATTTTGAATATGTTTTTTGGTGAACAATGACACAAGGACTTGTCATTCTGAAAGCAATGATATGTTTATTGACAAATATTTACCTTTAAGAGGATTTTGAGGAAAAAAAGTACAAGCTTTTGTGCGTTAATTCATTGTGTTGTGTTGTTTGTACAAATTGTTTTGAGAAATGCACTTTCAGGTTTGCAAATGTCAAGGTGATTCAAGAAATGTACCAAAGTGAGTGAGACAAACTAGAAGTTTCATATGACAAACTTTCTAATTCTTTAAATTCAAATTTGAATTGCAGTTCTGCATCCTTCATTTTAAATTCATACATTTGAATTGGATTTTAAAAGTCATTCTCTATTCAGTTTTGAATGCAATACAACGCTGATTCAATGCAACATTACAATACTGCTGTTATACAGTTCAATAATAATTCTCAGATTCTCACTTGGGAGTCCCAATCACCTAGTAAAAAAACAGCCCAATGAGCATTGGCGAGTGGAATTTGCATGCCCAGCCACTTCCCCATAAACACAGGTATATAAATGGACGGCGTGCATCCACTCATTCAGATTTTTGCTTCGGAGACAAGTGGTTGTTCGTGTTTAAGTGATCACTCTCCCATTCATCTCTAAAAGAGTAGAAGAGAGGCAAAAACCTTCTTGCTGCTATTGATTCCAGCAGCGCATTCAGCAGTTTTGTGGCACAGATGAGACAATCAGACTCGGCTATGTGACCCAGTTCACCAGGCACTGGTGAGTTCACCCCCCCAGATTCAGTGGCACCCTATTAACCTTGGTGGCAAACAATGGTACCTCAGTCCTGAATGGAGATTGTGGTCCTGATGGCGAATGTACACAATAGAGCCTGTCCCTCCAGCCGAGATGAAGTGAGGGTTACAGCCCTCACTTCATCGTACCCAAGAAAAGCAGTGGGTTGTGACCAATCCTGTGTGTCTTGAATTGGGCTCTACACAAGCTCCTGTTCAAGATGTTGACACAGTTCTCACATGTGTTTGGCTACAGGATTGGTTTGCAGCGAACGACCTGAAGGATGCCTACTTTCACATCTTTATATTGCCCCAATGCAGACCGTTTCTTTGGTTTGGACGTATCAGTACAAGGTTCCCCCCCTTCAGGCTGTCCCTGTATCTCCCTGACTTCCCAAAGTTACGGAGACCCTTGCCCCGCTAAGGAAAGTGGGCATTTACACTCTCAGCTATCTCAACAACTGGCTCTTTCTAGCTCACTCTCGAGATCTGTTGTGCAGACACAGGGACCTTGTGCTCCGACACCTCAGCCAGTTGGGGCTTCAGGTCAACAGGGAAAAGAGCAAGATCTTTCCTGTGCAGAGCATATTTTTTCTCGGTATGGAGTTGGACTCTGTAAACATGAGGACATGTCTCATGAACAAGCATGCCCGGCCAGTGCTGAACTACCTGAATGCATTTAGAAGGAAAACAGCGGTTCCACTGAAACTATTTCAGAGGCTCCTGGGGCACATGTCATTCACAGCTATGGTAATCCTGCTAGGAGTTTTACATATGAGACTACTCGGGTGAGTCCTGAAATGGGCATTGCGTCATGGCACACTCAGCGAGTCCATTATGCTGAGTTGTTGCCAGACTTTCGGCCCTTAGTCGGACCTTGCCTTTCTACGAGCAGGAGTGCCCTTAGAACATGTGTCCAGACATGTTGTTATTACAACAGATGCCTACAAGACAGGCTGGGGTGCAGTGTGCGATGGGCATGCAGCCTCGGGCTCCTGGACAGGACTTCGACTGCAGTGGCAGATCAATTGCCTCGAGTTGAACAACATTGCGACCCTTGCGTACATCATCCATCAAGGAGGTCTACGCTCCCTTTGCATGTCATTCCAGGGAAGTTCAATCATGCAAAAGACATGCTCTCATGACAGCTCACGCTCACGGAAGGATGGAGAATCCATCCCCAGGTGATCCAGCTGATTTGGAGTTGATTTGGGGATGCTCGGGTGGATCTGTTTGCTTCCCTCGAGTTCTCCCAGTTAGTGATGGCAGGTGAAAAATGTTCTAGGTAGGGTGCCACATCCAGAAATTTTAGGATACATCCAGGTATGATTTGTCACATTATAACAAAAGGAGATGTAGTAAGACTTTAAACATTTTAAATAATGATAATTGTATTACCAAGGTAAAGTTTAGGATGATTCCCACAAAACTATTTTCTGCAAGCTTTTTTCAAGATAAATAAAAAAAACATTTTAAAATTGTCATAATTCACAGTTTATTGATACAGTGCAACAGCAAAAACTGTGAGAATTTAATTATTTTTTTTACATTTGTTTAGAGAGCATTTTCTATACATACAGTATAGAAATAGCTACAAGTCAAGCTGCAATACCCAAACATGACCACACGGAGACGCAAACAGACCACTATACCAGTCGTCTTAAACTGACTGTATATATATCGATCCATTCCGAACTATTAAACAGAGCAAAACACAAATTAAATCGAATATGGTGATCTGAAGGCAGCTCGACATCAACAGTGAACAGTTTTCTGTCAGAGTGAGGTTTTTTTTTTATATAAATGTATATAAACACCATTGAACATCGCAAACTCTTATAATAACACACTTTATCAGCAAGTGTCCATTATAAAACACTTGCCAGACATGCTACTATACTGAAATGTGCTCGTGCAAAAAGCTATCGGAGAGCGCCCAGACACGGTCTGTTTGTTTGCACATTAATATGACTCCTGTATGTCACTGTAATCAACTTTACCTCTATTACAATCGTCATCCATCTAAACGTTACTGGTTTTCTTTATTCAGCCCATACAGACTAGTCCTGACTTCATATTTCTTATTTATAGAGTTTGTTCCCACCAATCACTGCACAAGTATGGGTTACATATGATGACGAAAGAACGTTAGTGCTCGCCCTCCCGGAACTCATAGACATTACATTGCAGTGCCTGCATTTTAAAAAAAAAATATTTGTATGGAAGTCTATGAGAACAGTCTGGGCGATTCTCAGCCAGAGTGAAATTGCCCAAAAAGGGGCGGTACTCCATAGAACGTGACTTGGACTTTGACTTGACGCTTATTGGACTACATATCCAGAGGCAGAACAAGCAGTCTAGAACAGCGATAGTTGTGATAGAAAAAAAACCCCTCCCTTTCGCACTTTAGTGGTACATCGCCAAATCGCCCTAATGAACAAACCACCCCTGCTCCCACTGCCCGCTCTTTTACTCCCTGACTGAGGAGACCCTCATCATGGACACACTGGCACACAGCTGGCCCCGGGACCTACGCGAGCATGCGTTTTCCCCCAGCAAGCCTCCTTGTACAGACCCTGTGCAAGATCAGGGAGGACGAGGAGCAGGTTTTGTTTCTTGATAGTCAGCCGAGCTTAAGATCCTGTCTCTTAAGGCAGCATTCCTGGCTGTGCTTACCTCAATCAAGAGGGGGAAGGACCTGCAAGCATTTTCAGTCAGCAAAATGTGCCTTGGATTCGGGCCGGCTGACTCTTATATTATCGTGAGACCATGGCCTGGATAAGTGCACAAAGTTTCCACCACACATTTCTGGGAGGTGGTCAAATTCCAAGCGCTGCCTTTGGAGAAGGCAGATCCAGTCCTTGCACTTTTGAGTCCTGTTCCCGCTCTACATAATTGGGACCACACTTTGAGCTTTAGAAGTTCTGACCAACTATTTGTCTACTTTGGAAGACAGCAGTAGGGGAAGGCTGTCTTAAAACAGGGGTTTGTTCACTGGCTAGTAAATGCCATTCCCTTCGCGTACCAAACACAAGGTGAACCTGATGCCAGGATCAGTATGTATGTTTGCTTGCCCCTTAGGTCAGTCCCTGCACCGAGCGTGTGTACAGTGGTGTGAAAAAGTGTTGGCCCCCTTCCTGTTTTTTAAATGTTTTGCATATTTGTCACACTTAAAAGATTCAGATCATCAAACTAATTTGAATATTACACAACGATAATGCAAGTAAATACAAAATGCAGTTTTTAAATGATCATTTATTTTATTAAGGGAAAAAAGCTGTCCAAACCTGCCTAGCCCTACGTGAAAAAGTAATTGCCCCCTAAATCTAATAACTGGTTGTGCCACGCTTTGCAGCAATAACTGCAATCAAGTGTTTGCGATAACTGGCAATGAGTCTTTCACATCCCTGTGGAGGAATTTTGGCCCACTCTTCTTTGCAGAATTGTTTTAATTCAGCCACATTGGAGGGTTTTCGAGCATGAATGGACTGTTTAAGCTCAATCGGATTTAAGTCCGGACTTTGACTAGGCCACTCCAAAACCTTAATTTAGTTTTTCTTGAGCCATTCAGAGGTGGACTTGCTGGTGTGTTTGGGATCATTGTCCTGCTACATAACCCAAGTGCGCTGGAGCTTGAGGTCACAAACTAATGGCTGGACATTCTCCTTTAGGATTTTCTGATAGAGTGCAGAATTCATGATTCCATCAGTTATGGCAAGTCGTCCAGGTCCTGAAGCTGCAAAGCAGCCCCAGACCATCACACTACCACCACCATGTTTGACTGTTAGTATGATGTCCTTTTTATGAACTGCTGTGCTGGTTTTACGCTAGATGTAACGGGTCTCATCAGTCCACAGAATATTTGCCCAAAAGTCTTGGGGATAATCAAGATATTTTTTGG
>NW_015505610.1:407493-414575 GCF_001515645.1 Sinocyclocheilus grahami | reverse complement strand
TCTTGGAGTAATTTTGGTTGGCCGGCAACTCCTGGGAAGGTTCACCATTGTTCCAAGTTTTCTCAATTTGTGGATAATGGCTCTGACCGTGGTTCGCTGGAGTCCCAAAGCCTTAGAAATGGCTTTATAATCCTTTCCAGACTGATACATGTCAACTGTTTTGATTCTCATCTGTTCTTGAATTTCTTTAGATCGCGGCATGATGTGTTGCTCTTTAAGCATGCTTCACAGGTTCAGACAGGTTCTGTTTAAGTGATTTCTTGATTCAACAGGTCTGGCAGTAATTAGGCATGGGTGTGGCTAGTGAAATTTAACTCAGCTTTCTAAAATAATGTGGTTAATTGCAGTTCTTCCATGATTTAACAGGAGGGGGCAATTAATTTTTCACATAGGGCCACGTAGGTTTGGACAGCTTTTTTCCCTTAATAAATGAAATCATCATTTAAAAACTGCATTTTGTATTTACTTGCATTATCTTTGTGTAATATTTACATTTGTTTGATGATCTGAAACATTAAAGTGTGACAAACATGCAAAAAAAAAAAAAGAAATCAGGATGGGGGCCAACACTTTTTCACACCACTGTATTTATATGCCCTAAGATTCCTCAGTCCTTCTTTTGGCATTGTATTTGTAAATGTGCAAAACTGTTGCATTCTCCTGCACCTATGTTCCGTGGGTTTTGGTTTCTCTTCTTTGTTTTGGGTTTTTGGTTAAAAAATATATATAGCTGATGCATTTAGATCCATATCACCTTTTCCTTGCCTGAGCAACTGTGATATTGACATTTTAAGGGCTGTCAAGTGGATTAATTCAAAATAAAAGTTTGTGTTTACATAATATATGTGTGTGTACTGTGTATGTAGCACCCCCTGCCCTCTTAGGCTTTCTTGGCCTAAGCTCTGTAGGGTGGAGCACCGGGTTCCTTTAATTGATGTCTCTCGACTATAACTCTAGACCCCTATCCTGATACCACTATTTAGAGATATGAACTTCACTGATAATTAAATAAACTGATAAGGTTATATATCAAAGGGGATTTATTTATAAAACAGAAAAAAAGGAAATGAGAGAAACTAAAGTATATAGTTATATGTATATATTATTAGTATAACTGTATAGACGTCAAATAGGAATAATCGGCAGAGATATTCTAGTAATGACCAATAGGTAAATTCAATATGAATACGTACAGATATTAATACTCAATGTACAATATGAGTACACAAATTGAAATAAACAATGTATCCCACTCAATGAGTTTCAAATAACTTTTTAACGTGCCTCCCTTAGGATGCACTTTGTACACACTCCCTAACTCATAAAGAGTAAATTCACAGTGAAATATTAAATTCAGTAACTCACTTAATGCCCAGTGCACTGCTATAACCAAATTATAAAGTCTCACAGTGAATATTTCCCAAACAGAGGGTATAAAGTAACACTTTTCACTATCTTATGAACTGTGATTGTAAACTGGTAATACGATTTCAATAGACAGAATATAAACCAACGTGGGCCCACTCACACACATAAACACACTCACACACCACCTCGATGCAGGCCTGAGACGTTGCTTGTGTGCGTAGGGGCCTTTGAAACTGCAAATTGGCCTCTTCGCTCTTCAGTGAGCAAAATAAACCCAATAGAATGTACCTGCGTTCTTTAAGCAGCCCGGATACTCTCGGCTACACAATCCTCCACGAACAGCCGTCCGTCCCCCGATGCCGGAGGAACACCCAACACTCCCGGTGGCTGGGTGCGCTATCCGGTAGCGTCTCGTACCTTCCCTCGATGTCAGAGGACCTTTGAGTGCTTCCGGTGACTCGAAAGGTCTATCTGAGTCCTCAGTCACGTCCCACGACAAATAATGAGCTAATAACAAGCTCAATAGTGCAGAATAGTTCAGCAAATAATACTCAAAGAGATCGCTGGTTCTCAATAAACAAATAGTTAACACACAGCCTGCGTCAACTGTTAAACTTAAACCCCAAAAGATACTATAAACAAAACTAAATCATGCAACTCGCGTTTTGCAGTTATAAAAGTTAGCTTTTTATCAGAACCAAACCCATCAGCGACCAAGAATCTCCTAATCGCTGCTCGTCTTCTCCCCACAATCTTTTAAACGGCCAATAAAATCAGCCTCATATGCACCTATGAGAGGGCAGGTCTTAACCAGTATATATCCAATCAACTAAAATAAATCAAAATTGATAGCGAAAAGCACGTTTTCTCGTAAGTGCACATCAACCAAGCATTAGTGTTCAGTGAAGGGTCTCTTAAAGGGGAACACACACATATCCAAGTGCTTTGTACCGTATACATATTTGACTGTAAACCCTTAACGGCACAGTGTTCGGTTACCATGCTCTCAATAAAACCCTAGCTGGCTATTATAAAATCTACATTATAATTCAACACACTCTTTTAAGGGAAACCCATCTACTTTGCTGTAAAGCTACTTATAGCTTATATACATATTTAACTTCCCTGATAAGGGGGTTACATGTATATTTACATGTATATAGTGAAAGTGAAAGTATCACGTTTTGAGTACATTGCTGTATAATATAAGTACATAAACACACATAACATTTTGCTTTGAAGAGAATCAGTTACAAACAATGAAATGTGCAGTACATATGCATATTGAGTTAACTGAACCACAGTTTTCCAGCCAAGATGGGCAATTTTCTGTAACTTGACACCTCAAACCTGTTTTTCTTTCTCCCTCTCATTCTCTCGCTCTTTTCCTCCATCTTTCTTGTTTCCATGTAACAGTTTGTATTCAGCTTTTTTGCTGTCTTGTGACTAAATGTTACATATTAGAAATTAAAAGGCTCAACTGACCAAGGCATTCCAATGATGAGCCCTGACCTCATTAACATTTTCAGGAATAGCAGAGCAATGACCTTGTTAACATTTCTGGTGTAATTAATTAATCCACACGAGTGCTGAATCTTTGCCGATTCCTGCCAGCATAGTCCACTCAGGCACAGAGTGAGTGATGTATTGACGGTGGAGGAGAGGCAGACCGCTGTCAAATTCTCAGGTCACCTGCAGGGGGCACGGGTGACAGCAGTTGGCTAAAAGCTTAATGTAGGAGATTTTATCTGTACGCATTCATTATAATATTTATTTATTTTACAATGATTCATTTTGAAGGGCTGGAGAGAGCTTCCTCCATAAATTGTGTTCATGCAGACATAAAGTATCTGTTTTGGCTTTCGGTAGTTGTGTTTCATCATTCTTTGCGATAAAGACACATGCACTAGATAGCGTGCACCACGCATCATTCTCTTAGTATTCAGGGTTAAAGAGTCTCTGAGTGCTGAATATGATGAATCATTATGTCTTCAGCATGCCACAGTGGTCAAGTTGTTTGTTCAAGGCTTTTTTTCTTTTTTCTCTAGAGCTAAAACCAGCACTCTACAAAGAGCAGAGGATAGAGAGAGACCTAAGGCTGTCGGGCTATCACGGTCTTACACATTGCTGCTCTCATGCTCTGAATGCAAATTGGATCAGGTAATTGGGAAGCAGCTTAAGAGGGCTGCTTCAGATCTCCCTAGTGACAAGCTCTGCGCACAATCATGATTGGGCCCAGATGGACTGTGAAGCACTTACTATGTTTCCCACTTCACTGTAGGGTAAACAGTGATAATAATTTAATAATTTAATTCAAAGGGAATCATTTAAGATTTTAAAGGGAACTCCACCATTAATATGCAAGGGAATTAGGACAGAATCACTGTTTTACGGCGGATCACTGAGACGGCCAGCGAGTCAAAAATTGGACTTGTCAATGTGTTCTTTTGTGTTAATGTTGAAAACTGTTCTGTGACAGAGGCTTAGGTTTAGGCTTGCTTCAGAGAGGCTGGGGTCCGATTTATGACATCCTGTTGTCAGGGGCCTCTGTGGAATTTTTGTGACTCCTCGTGCCTCAACTCGGTTCTGACCAAATCTTAGATTGTCTGATTCGGTCTGATATCCTACATCACATAACTGTCTATATGCCCGAACACAGGCAAGCCTTGCATAGTAATTTTATTGTCACGTCCCGTACATGTACATGATGATCACAAGGAGTCTTGTTTCTAAATAATATGTACTAGAGCTGTGCAATTACTCACATGCGATTGTCATGCACATCTCGTCAGTAAAGCCGGTTCCATGATTAGTAGTAAATCTCCATCACCTGCTTTCAGATTCAGCGGCATTTACCTCACAGAGCTGTAGTTCAATGACAATAAGGCAATATCATGCTCATTATCGCAGATTGAATCGTCTGCGATAGTGAACGCGATATTGCCTAATTGTTAGTGAACTACGGCTCTGTGTAGTAAATGCCACTCCATCTGAAAGCAATTGATGGAGATTTACTACTAATCACGGAACCGGCTTTACTGACGAGATGCGCATTGCACAGCCCTACTATGTACATGCAAAACACACTTTGAAAAGTGCATGCAGCAGTTCACACATCTTTTTTTTATTTAAATAACATTGAAATAAAAAAAAAAAAATAAATAAAAAAAAAATAAAATATAAATATTCAATTGAAAACTTAAATATTAGAAATGTTGCCTTGGCACCTAACTAAAATAAGACAGGTTAAGCACTAAAATTACAAAAACTAAAAATTTTAAATAAATTTGTTCTAAATAGAAATAGTGCATTAACAAAATTACTAAAACTAAAACGGATCTAAAATCTAAAAATTAAAGTAGTGTATAAATAATACTAAAATAACACTGTCAGACAAACAAGGAGACATACTGAGATTTATTAAAGAGACATACGAAACTAACTTTCTCATTGTGCATATTCACTCTTCTACTAGTGCTGGCATTTTCCAAACTAGACATTTGAAAATAATGTTTTTAAATAATTGTGGTGCTGAAATTGTGATGATCAAAAAGGAAATTGCAGCAATAGGCAGTTTTGTACCGTTCAAGCTGTCCTTTTTTTCTTATCTTTGTAAAAAGAAAAGACTTTAGCTCTACTACTTTGTAATAACTTTCTAATTACTTTGTAATACAAATATAATGCAATTGCATTAATTATTCAATTCAATTCAAGTTTATTTGTACAGCGCTTTTCACAATACAAATCATTGCAAAGCAACTTTACAGCAAATTAAGTTTCTACAATATTTAGTGGTAGCTTATCAGTGGTGACTGTCAGTAAATGTACATATGGCAGAAATGTATGGAAAAATCAATTAAAGACGTAATCAAACAGACGATGAACACTATTAACAGCAATTATTATATGATGCAATCAAACTTATAGCAAAATGTGGTAGTTCTGTATGTTGTTTCAGGGTTGGCATCATCTGAAGTCCAATGAGGGGTTGGCATCAACTCTTCTCAGGTGTTCTGGATACAGACTGAAGCTTGTGTAAATCCCAGTTATCCCAATCCCGTGGCAAAAACAGAGAAACAAATAGAGACATAATTAGCATAGCTGCTGTTCCAACCAAGCAAAATGTATTTGTTTAATCCAAACTAAAGAATAATAATGTGAATTTGATCAGATATAACTGCAGTACAAGATTATGATATGCATGTTTGATGATCTGAATCTTTTAAGTGTGACAAATATGCAAAACATTTAAAAAACAGGACACTTTTTCACACCACTGTATATCGAAAATAGCAGAGGACCTAGGACAGATCCTTGTGGCACTCCCTATTTTACTGGTGATAATTGAGATGTCTCCCCATTTAAATGAACAAAATGGTAGCGATCGGACAGGTAGGATCTAAACCATCTTAAAGCCTGCCCTTGAATACCTCTATAGTTTTGTAATCGATCTATGAGTATGTCATGTTCTATAGCAGGGGTGGCGAACGTCAGTTCTGGAGAGCCGCAGCCCTGCAGAGTTTTGCTTCAACCCTAATCAAACACACCTGAACAAGCTAATCAAGGTCTGAAGGGTTACTAGAAAGCTACAGGCAGGTGAGTTTTAATTAGGGTTGGAGCTGTACTCTGCAGGGCTGCAGCTCTCCAGGACCGGAGTTCGCCACCGCTGTTCTATAGTAACGCAGCACTAAGATCAACTTGAATACCTCTATAGTTTTGTAATCGATCTATGAGTATGTCATGTTCTATAGCAGGGGTGGCGAACGTCAGAGGGAATATTTAGATTGGGTGGCGTCTGGTTATTTGTTAATCTAGCCACTGTGCTAAATAAAAACCTTGGATTGTTTTGGTTATTTTCTATGAGTTTATAGATATGCTCGGCCCTGGCCGCTTTTAGAGCCTGTCTATAGCTGGACATACTGTTTTTCCACGCAATTATAAAAACTTCAAAGTTAGTTTTTCTCCATTTGTGCTCAAGACTATGAGTTTTTTTCTTGAGAGAATGGGTATTACTGTTGTACCATGGCACAGTATGTTTTTCTCTAACCTTTTTCAATTTGATGGGGGTAACAGCTTCTAATGTATTAGAGAAGATAGTGCCCATGTTGCTAGTAATTTCGTCTAGTTCATGTGTACTTATGGGTACACAGAACATCTCGGTTACGTATGGTAACCCTCGTTCCCTGAAGGAGGTAACAGAGATGTCACGTCAGTGACCGACGAATTGGTATATCGCTTCGATAGACCAATCTACTTCGAGTGTAAACTAAAAGAGCCAATACACATTGGCATGCAATTATTGCATCCAGCTGCCGCTGATCACAGCGTGAGTATAATAAGGCAGCAGGTGCAATGCATAGCAGGTTTTCACTGAGGAGCCGAGCCGGCGACCCGGCCGCTCAGCGGTGGTACAGCAACCGTGGTGACGGGACGTGACGTCTCCATTCCCTCCTTCAGGGAACGAGGGTTACCATATGTAACCGAGACGTTCCTTTTCAGTCGGTCACTCCGAGTCATGTTGGTGACCTACGAATTGGAATCCCTACCAAAGCGCCATGGTGCTGCCCCTTCCAGTGCCCTGTGCGAGCCGCCTGCGCCCCTATCTTGTGTAGGCCGGGGCTCGGGACAAGTAGTTCCACTCACCATTTTTCAAAGCACTACCTTACTAAGTGAGACTGGATAACACTGGGAAAACGTACCCGCTCCACTTGGAA
>NW_015505610.1:406737-407450 GCF_001515645.1 Sinocyclocheilus grahami | reverse complement strand
TGGGAAAACGGCCCGGCTCCACTTGGAACAGGGACGCTGCGGAAGCCCCATCCTTCCCGAAGGAATTTTCGGAAGCAAATACACATATAGCATCCGTTTAGGTGTATATGGAGAACTGGAGGTGATTGTAACCCTTTTGGAAAGGCAGAAGTCTGCCAGGGAAACACGGGCTCTATGGCTACAACGTGGGCTATACACATACGAGAACCGCTTAGGTCTCAATATGGAACTCAGCCCTCCACGGTTCCCGTGGATTCATCGTGAAGGCCCAACGTTCTGCCGCATCCGCTGCCGAGGGTGACGGAGGACCTCAACAGGGTCTACTGTAGGACACTCTGGAGCAGTTTTAGCAAGCTGACACTAACCGGGACCTCTCGGCGCCACTACCCGTTTGAGGTGAGAACACAGGAGGACACCGGCTCCACACGGAGGCTATAGAATCTAGCGAATGTGTTGGGGGTCACACAGCCGGCAGCCCTACAAATATATGTCAGCGAGACGCTACGAGCCAGCGCCCAGGAGGATGCAACACTTCTAGTTGAGTGAGCTCACAGCCTGAATGGGCAGGGCACACCCTGTGCCTGATAAGCCAGGGTGATGGCATCCACAATCCAGTGGGCCATCCTCTGCTTAGAGACGGCATTCCCCTTCTGCCGGCCTCCGTAACAGACAAAGAGCTGGTCTGAGGTCCTGAAGCTTTGTGTCCGGTCTAC
>NW_015505610.1:383796-405974 GCF_001515645.1 Sinocyclocheilus grahami | reverse complement strand
ATAAGTCAGGGTGATGGCATCCACAATCCAGTGGGCCATCCTCTGCTTAGAGACGGCATTCCCCTTCTGCCGGCCTCCGTAACAGACAAAGAGCTGGTCTGAGGTCCTGAAGCTTTGTGTCCGGTCTACTTAGCACATTAATGCTCGGATAGGACATAGCAAAGCCAGGCCTGGGTCTGTCTCCTATGGGGGCAGCGCTTGCAGGTTCACCACTTGGTCTTTGAAGGGTGTACCGGGAAGGATTCAACTTCCTGGCCCCTCTAAGGAACCTGATGACAAGGTCATGCTTACCTACCGACTTCCCATTCACCGAGTCATGGTACGCAGCAATAGCAGCAACCTGGACTTTGAGGGTGGAGGGAGACAGCCTTCGCTCCAGCCCTTGCTGCAGAAAGGAAAGCACGACCGCAATCGGGCATCTCCGGGGGTCTTCTCGGCGAAAAGAACACCACTCAACGAACAGGTTCCACTTCAAGGCGTAAGCTTGTCTCGTAGACGGTGCTCTTGCTGAAGTGATTGTGTTTACTACCTCCTGGGGTAGGTCACCTAGAACCTCCGCGTCCCGTCCAGGGACCAGACATGGAGTTTCCAAAGGTCTTGAAGCGCGTGCCAAATGATGCCCCGTCTCTGAGTCAGTAGATCCTTCCTCAGTGGAATCGGCCAAGGAGGGGCTGTCGCGAGGAGCACTAGCTCGGGGAACCAGGTCCAAGTGGGCCAATACGGCGCCACTAGCAAGACTTGCTCCTCGTCCTCCCGGATTTTGCACAGTGTCTGTGCGAGAAGGCTCACTGGGGGAAACGCATACTTGCGTAGGCCCTGCGGCCAGCTGTGTGCCAGTGCATCTGTGCCGAGTGTTTCCTCGGTCAGGGAGTAGAACAACTGGCCGTGAGAGGTTTCTGGAGAAGCAAACAGGTCTACCTGAGCGGCTCCGAAACGTCTCCAAATCAGCTGGACCGTCTGGGGATGGAGTCGCCATTTTCCCGGGAGCATTGCTCGAGACAGCTCGTCGGCTAACAGAACGAACTCCTGTGGGGTTTGCCATCACTGTAACCCTCAAACCGCCCGAGCTACTGCCGGAAGTGGTTCTCGTCTGTCCGCCAGAACGAGCCCCAGATCGCGGCAGACCGGCTCCACACGGAGGCTATAGAATCTAGCGAATGTGTTGGGGGTCACACAGCCGGCAGCCCTACAAATATATGTCAGCGAGACGCTACGAGCCAGCGCCCAGGAGGATGCAACACTTCTAGTTGAGTGAGCTCACAGCCTGAATGGGCAGGGCACACCCTGTGCCTGATAAGTCAGGGTGATGGCATCCACAATCCAGTGGGCCATCCTCTGCTTAGAGACGGCATTCCCCTTCTGCCGGCCTCCGTAACAGACAAAGAGCTGGTCTGAGGTCCTGAAGCTTTGTGTCCGGTCTACATAGCACCTTAATGCTCGGACGGGACAGAGCAAAGCCAGGGCTGGGTCTGCCTCCTCCGGGGGCAGTGCTTGCAGGTTCACCACTTGGTCTTTGAAGGGTGTAGTGGGAACCTTGGGCACGTAGCCGGGCCGGGGCCTCAGGATTACCTGGGAGTCAGCCGGCCCAAACTCTAGGCACGAATCGTCGACTGAAAATGCGTGCACGTCCCCTACCCTCTTGATGGAGGCCAGTGCAAGCAGGAGCAGAGTTAAGAAACTTTAAAACTTTAGCTCAACTGAATGTAAAGGCTCGAATGGGCCCTGCTGTAGTGATTTTAGCACTAGAGACAGGGGGTATAGAGGTATAGAGGGGGGCTGGGTAGGATTCAACCTCCTGGCCCCTCTAAGGAACCTGATAACGAGGTCATGCTTGCCTACAGACTTCCCATTCACCAGGTCATGGTACACAGCAATAGCAGCAACCTGGACTTTGAGGGTGGAGGAACACAGCCTTCGCTCCAGCCCTTGCTGCAGAAAGGAAAGCACGACCGCAATCGGGCATCTCCGGGGGTCTTCTCGGCGAAAAGAACACCACTCAACGAACAGGTTCCACTTCAAGGCGTAAGCTTGTCTCGTAGACGGTGCTCTTGCTGAAGTGATTGTGTTTACTACCTCCTGGGGTAGGTCACCTAGAACCTCCGCGTCCCGTCCAGGGACCAGACATGGAGTTTCCAAAGGTCTTGAAGCGCGTGCCAAATGATGCCCCGTCTCTGAGTCAGTAGATCCTTCCTCAGTGGAATCGGCCAAGGAGGGGCTGTCGCGAGGAGCACTAGCTCGGGGAACCAGGTCCAAGTGGGCCAATACGGCGCCACTAGCAAGACTTGCTCCTCGTCCTCCCGGATTTTGCACAGTGTCTGTGCGAGAAGGCTCACTGGGGGAAACGCATACTTGCGTAGGCCCTGCGGCCAGCTGTGTGCCAGTGCATCTGTGCCGAGTGTTTCCTCGGTCAGGGAGTAGAACAACTGGCCGTGAGAGGTTTCTGGAGAAGCAAACAGGTCTACCTGAGCGGCTCCGAAACGTCTCCAAATCAGCTGGACCGTCTGGGGATGGAGTCGCCATTTTCCCGGGAGCATTGCTCGAGACAGCTCGTCGGCTAACAGAACGAACTCCTGTGGGGTTTGCCATCACTGTAACCCTCAAACCGCCCGAGCTACTGCCGGAAGTGGTTCTCGTCTGTCCGCCAGAACGAGCCCCAGATCGCGGCAGCGGCAACGGGACTCCGCCCCCTTGCGAGTAGTGGAGCCTGGTTCACAGCTCAGATATGGTCATCTTCCCGCAATGAAAACATGACTCATCAATGAAGGCCACCTCTGTGTGCTTGATGCCCAGACACATGAGGCAGCGATCGTGACCATCACCCGGTGCCAGGTAACGATGGCACCCAGAAACGCACGGGTGAAACGGAAAAGCTGGTATGCATTGCACCTGCTGCCTTATTATACTCACGCTGTGATCAGCGGCAGCTGGATGCAATAATTGCATGCCAATGTGCATTGGCTTGTTTAGTTTACACTCGAAGTAGATTGGTCTATTGAAGCGATATCCCAATTCGTCGGTCACCGACGGGACTCGGAGTGACCGACTGAAAGGGAACAGTTGAGATAAATCAGGCAGGTTATTTGTGAATCTGTCTTTGGTGGCTGGAACAATAGTTCTGCCTGGACGATAAAAAATAAAATATAAATATTTTATAAATTAAATGTATGGAAACTATATTAATGGAATATAGTTACTTAGATGCCAGTTGTTTTTAAAACCTTACAAATGACACTAGCATATTCATATTGTAAGCTTATTTCTCACCAAAAATCAAGCATGACAATTAAATAGGAAAGTAGATGTAGTAAAAATTAAGCCCTTGAACTGGAACTTTAGCGGCTCAGCTCTGAAATGTTTTTCACTTGCTACATCACTCATGTGTCTTCATTTGACTAAAAGGCTGCAAATTGCATTCTGGGGTAAACAGCACTGATAAACTGAAGCCATTGTATAAACAGCTGCAGCTATAATGCGAGCTGTTGTGCTGAGCAGAACCTCATATAGTGATCGATTTAGACAAAGACAATTTAATATACATACAACCATTGAGTGAGGCACTATGATTTATGCTTATGAAGTTTTATAGCACAAATTTGACAGATGGCTGTCTGTAAGTGGGCTACAATGTCTTTCACACTATAAACAAAGTGAATCTTGATAATAGGAAATGTCTGGTAATCCGCTTCTATAGGGTTTATGTGAGAAGGGAATCATGTGTGGTTGAGCGATTATCACATTTATTACTCGTTTTTGTGTGAAGGTAACAAAATTGAAGTATCACTGTTGATCTTGCAGCTGGATTTTTTCCAGTTGGTCAAACACTACAGTAACTCAAATATAACAGGAGTTGGGATTTCACCGCCAGAGAGAAAAAAATAAATATAAATATATATATATATATATATATATATATATATATAAGACATCTGTACAAGGTATCACACGGTCTCTTTTCCAATTGACCCTTGATATTGACTTGGGCACAATATGCAATATAAGCAGAGAAAAAGTAATATCTTACCAATGTAAATAGTAAATAATAAAATAAAATAAAATAAAATAAAAGGCATAACTTATGGCAGTTCAATCTTTTCCCTCTGAAAGGAGAGAGAGGTGCCATGATGGCCCCCTGGTGTACCCTGTCGCCACTTCATTGAAGTCAGCAGAATAGTTGGTGATTTGAGAGTGAATGTCAGGATGATGGGATGGCTTTCATCAATGGTCTGAAGGCCACTCTTATCCATCCAGATAGACTTGCTGAAACGGCAAGATCTGCTGCAATCCCAGTGCTTCATCTCAACCCAAAATATAGGAAAGCCAAGGAAATAAATCATACACACTTCTGACTTCACACCAGAGGGTTTAAATGCAGGAATGTGAGTATTCCTTTAAGACAGTGGATATCAATTCCCTACATAGTGTTCACTGCCCCCTATTCCCTGAGCACATGAATAAACATATTAACATATCTAATTTAAGCAAATTACATTGCAACAGACATTGATCACAGTTTAGCACTTTAAATATGTCAATTTGTATTACATAACTCAACTTAGTTTATGTCTATACTCTTTTCAAAACTGTTAAACTTGCATACAAAACCTATATAGTAAAACATAATACACATAATACAAAAGTGAATAAGCTCTAGAGAAAAAAATTGCTACATTTCTACAATAATACCATACTGAAATATATTCTAGATCTAAAAACCATCAATACCAGTAGACGTAGCTAAACACATACATAGATATTAGTCTTTCAATTTCATTACTATCTATACAAAAGGGGAAAACAAATTTCGTATTATAATGTAAATATGACCCAAGTAACATACTGCAGTGAATTCTACACAATAGAGACCTGTCATCCTTGTTTTCTAAAGACATTTTACAAAAGAAAACATTGTATAATGCTACCTGCTGTTAGAGTTTTTAGCTCTTTGTTTTATGATTGACGAATTGTGCTTGTTGGGTGACAGCTTTTATTATAGTGTTATGAAAGAGTGAGTAGATTTGAGACATGTTTTGATAATTTAAGTGCATTTTGAATGTGAAATCATAGAAGACGACTGTCAAGCTTCAAAGAGCTGTGCAAAAAGTGACCCAAGTATTGAGAAATTGGTCCTAGTCTGTGTGTATGTATATATATATATATATATATATATATATATATATATATATATATATATATCCAGGACTTGAATTGAGAAACACTGCTTTAAGTTCATCTGAGAATGTTACTGAACGTAGCCAGAAACAGTATTTCCTTTACAGTATCCTTTTTTCTTGGAGCAGAAAAGATGGGCCTGGGCCTCTTAAAGTTAATGTAAAAATCTATATTTTGATTGAACAGGTTCCATGGTTTGACGGTAGGGATAATTAGAGTTTATGTGCTATTTTTACCCTTGTAGAGAGCAGGACTATTTTTATTTTGGGCTTTTGGTTAATATTGGTTCTGCATTTGTAACAAATGACCTGACAACATAAATTTCACACATATTCATGGTCTTGGGGAACACATGTAGGACAAAAATTAACTGTAAAATTAATGATTTCTTATATAATTACTGCTGATGATTGAAAACAAAATTCATAGAATGATGAATTCATAGGTAAATAATACTTAAAATGACCGCCTCAATTTGACTACTGGCAGTAAAGACTTTCAAAGGCACTCAATAATTGGGTTTAGGAAAATAAATCTACACCTCTGGAGCTCTTGCATACTCTACAGTGCTTAAACTTACTTGCAAACAGTAAATGATAGTATGACATAATTCATAAACATGAATTTGACTCTTTAAAAGTCTTTAGACTGCATGGCAAATCCACCATTATTAGGGTTGGACAAAATTCAAAATTGAAGTAGTTTATTGTCTCCCTTTAATTCATGAGTGTGAATTTTAATTGAATTTGACACACCCCACTTGAAATTGATCTGACTGAATTTTAATTGGAATGTGGATTTATTGAATTGAATTGTGATAAGAATGATAAGAAGAGGAATTTACTCAATTGCAATACAAAGAAATTCAACACAGGTGATGCATTTTGGAACTGTTCTTCAAACCTGATCCACGAAGGACAGTTTAAATATGATGTAAAATTAAATTCACTTAATTCAGTAATTAGATTGGAATTTAAAAGTAATTCTAAATGCAATTCTAAATGATGCACAACCAAATAAAATATATATTCTCTATAAGTTCTGTCAGTGTGAACCAGAAGGTACTATGCATCATGTTCAGGTTTTTATTTTACAGTTTATCCTACTAGCACTTAAAGACTAAAGCCAGGCTCACACTGCAAGAGTTTTAAAATCCGAACCGATTATGAAATCTGGTTGCAGCAAACACATAAGGAGAATCTTTGCAGATTATCTTCCCTCAGATCTTAAACATGCACACACTACAAGATTTTAACATCATGGCGCATCACACACTACAAGATAT
The DNA here is from genome assembly GCF_001515645.1 of Sinocyclocheilus grahami. Lineage (NCBI taxonomy): Eukaryota > Metazoa > Chordata > Actinopteri > Cypriniformes > Cyprinidae > Sinocyclocheilus > Sinocyclocheilus grahami. The sequence goes on along the minus strand of NW_015505610.1, from coordinate 399,520 downwards.
TATTAAGATTATCATGCCAGAGGGAGCGCCTCACGTGATCTCACACAGCAGATCGTCATTGACATTTCAGTGATGTTTACATATGTTAGCTAGCGTGCTAGCTGCTTTCTACACTCACACGGTACATTCAAAACTGAGGCGATTTCACTCCAGCGCTTCTCTTTCTCCTTACGGTTGTAATACGTTTTCGACACATACAGACAGTCGTGTTACTATAAAACGTCAAGAAGCAGTTTCCTCCATCTCCACAATCTAACAGGGCCGTACAGCAGCTGTTTTGCGGTCGCGCATTGGCTATTGCGAAAGTACTGACATAATCATATAGCCGTCATCATCCTGATTTAAATCCTAAATATCAACCATGTTGGATATGATTGGGGCACCCCGATTTGTGTGCGAGTAGATCGGGAAGTGCAAGATTCGATCGGTGAACACATTACCAGATAATCCGCGCCGAACATCGGGACCAATCGAGGGGCTTGACAAGATTTTTGCTCCGATACTCGGGAGAGGGAAATCGGGGCAAAATTCGGCTAAAAATCCTATCGTGTGAGCCAGGCTTTAAACAACGTCTGTTTATGTGGTCCATCTAAATGGTAAAGGACAAGATATTGTTTCTCCATTTAGTGTGGAAATAGCATCCACATTTTACACCACTTTAGAGTACTTTACTGTGGTTTCAAGAGTAAAAAGACAAAGAAGACACTGTTGCTTAAGCTGTTAGGTGGAAAGAAGTGATTGATTAGATAGTGCTGGTGGAGTGTCTGGAAATAAATGGTCCCCACATCACGGTGCAGAGTCATAGTGCTTTCACACCTCTGCTGTTGCACCACTCTGCCTGGTTTACTCTCTGCTTCCAATGCAGTTAAACATTACAAGTCTTCTTCATCTCTGTAACCCAGCAGGCCACCAAGAAGATTTACATGTACTTTCTTACATACAGGACTGAGTCCTTCAAGACTTCTCAGTAAGGATGTCTAACAGTGCTTTAGTGCACACTAACTATGCCTGCATGAGGCTTGTTAACATTCTAGTGTAAATTGACAGCATTACATAAAAGCAAGCATTACGCTATCCCGAACAATTACAAAGCCTTCTGCAGTACATTCTGTACAGAATTACACTACAAGTGTAATTTTGTTTGCATCTGTACAGACTAATTAGCCGTTAAAATCTGATTTTTTTTCTACCAAATGAACATTAACCAGTTGCTTAGATACTAGAACTCCTTTATGATGGCAGAAATCTTGTAACAATCCAGACAAATGAGAGCGAGAGAGAGAGAAAATAACTTTTGTCTGACACAAGCTTTATCCTTCTTCCAACTTGCTAAAAGGTTTCAGAAAAAGAGCATAAAAAGGGAGTAGAATTATGTGTTAGCACCTCTACTAGTGTGACTGCTTATTAATAAATTGTTACTTTTCGTAGTTATAATGCATAACAAATTTTTTTCTAAGTTGTATCCTTTCATCTATTTGATATTATGGTCATACATCCTGCTTTCTTCCTATGAGTTATTGACTATTTCACAGACAGGTCATTGCTGTCACATGTCTCTGCAGTTCAGAGAAATTTACAGTTCAACTTTACTTTTTCTGCTTAACCTTGTTTGGTTTCGAGCTATGTGGGTGCGTGAAACACTTTTTCATACTTTGGTTCTGATTCTATTAGTGTGCTGGCCTCAAACTGTGCTGCCCTCCAAACTGAAGTCAGCGTTAAGAGGAGAGGTCACTTTGAGGTGTTGTTAATGTCTCACCACATGCCCCGGGCTAGTCCAAATGTTTTCCTTTTTAACCGCAGATATATTCAGTTGTGAGAAAAAACACAAAACACCTGGTGTGCAATGTAATGTTTTTTTTCAGAATTTTTTTTCCCTCATGAATCTTTGTTTTAAAATATCTCACTCATTATTCTAGCATTTATCTGTTATGCCATTGTGTTTGTTTTAATGGTGGCATAGTGACTGTAGAGTACATATGCAACACATGTTTGCCGAATGTACAAATGTATAATGTACTCGGTTACTAACGTAATCTCGGTTCCCTGAGATACGGAAACGAGTACTGCGTCTGCTTAAGACGCATATGGGAAAAATGCCTTTTTTTCACGCAGTGAAACTGCATGGATCGTGCAGTGCTTAAAAAACGAACCAATGGCTCGGCAGCGGAGCTGCATGAGCCTATGGCAACGAAGCCCGCCAAAGCCCGCCAGAATGGGTGGGGCATATGGCTATATAAGTGGGTGCTCGCCACAGGATTCTCAGATTTACTTCGACTGAAGTGACAACTGAGTCGTGCAGCTACATAGCAAGGCAAGCAACGCAGTTCTCGTTCCCGTATCTCAGGGAACCGAGGTTACATTAGTAACCGAGTACGTTCCCTTTCGATACTTCACTCATACTGTGTCTGCTTAAGACGCACATGGGAACATAGTCCAATCACGCCACAAAGTTCTGTTGTTATTATGTGTGTATACAAATAAAAGTAGACCCTTTACAGATTCGATTAATGTATTGCTCTTATCTGTAAGATCAAAACTGAAAGTGTAAATTAAGTTATTTTCGGTGTGATCAGGAGAAGATACCTCAAAACGCGTATCCGCGTTAATCGACCTCAGAGGGTTAAGGTATAACTTCCATAAGCAACCAATGCCTATAGAGAAGTCAACAATAACCCAGGGCTAAAATGGGCTGAGCTTTCTAGGTCACACCCGGCCTGGTTAATCGTTCCAGAGTATCCCCGTAACTTCGACACCCATGGGCCGAGAGCTAAAAGGTGAACAATGCCAAATAACTTGGGCGTGGTACGGCCAAGGGCTCTCTGCCATGTCTGTGAACATTTCAAGCGGAAAGGACCCTGGCCTATAAGGACGGGACTTCCAGGTTATAAAACCTTTCAAATGTGGACGGCAAGGCCCAGCCGGCCACCTCACAAATGTCCGCAATGGACACACCACTGGACCATGCCCACGACGAGGCAATGCCTCTAGTCGAGTGGGCCCGTACTCCAATGGGGCATTGGAGGCCCACCGAAGAGTACGCTAGCGAGATGGCGGCTACTATCCATCTAGAGATTTCTTTGCTTCGTAACCGGAAGCCCTTTGGCGCGGTTACCGAAGCTGACAAAGAGTTGTTCCGATCGCCTATAGGGGGCGGAACGCTCAATATAGGTTCTCAATGCTCTGACGGACAGTATAGATTCTCTGTCCTCTTCAGTTGGAGGAAGCGCGGAGAGCGTAATGACCTGTGCTCTGAACGGAGTGGAGAGCACTTTAGGTACGTAACCATGCCTTCGTTTCAGGACAACTTTAGTGTCGTTAGGCCCGAATTCCAGGCAGGCAGGGCTAACAGAGAGCACCTGCAGGTCCCCTATTAGCTTTACTGATGCTAGTGCTAGAAGCAGAGCAGTCTTCAGCGATAGCGACCTAATGTTGTCAGACTGGAGCGGCTCAAAAGCGGGGCCCTTCAGGGCCCTCAGCACAGTGGGCAGGTCCCATGAAGGGACGGTAGGGGGATGAGGCGGATTCAGTCTCCTTGCACCCCTCAGTAAGCGGATGACCGCGCTATTTCTGCCCACCGATTGACCCTAAATAGGGACATGAGAGGCCGCTATAGCCGCCACATAGACTTTGAGCATGGATGGGGAATGACCCTTATCCAGCAGCTCTTGTAGAAATGACAACACCTCTGCCATTCCGGAAGTGAGGGGGTCTTTGTCGCGGTTTAGACACCAGGCGGAGAAAAAAGACCACTTTAAGGCATAGAGGCGTCTCACAGACGGAGCTCTAGCCGCCAAAATTGTGTTTAAGACTCGCTCTGGGAGGTACGAAGGCTCTCGTCGAGTGGCCAGAGGTGCAGGGCCCATAGGTCGGGCCGAGAATGCCATAATGTCCTGTTCGCTTGAGAGAGGAGATCCTGTCTCAGTGGAACAGGCCAAGGGGCCGCTATCAGTAGCTGAGTCAGCTCTGATAGCCACAGCTGGTTCATTCAAAGGGGGGCCACCAGGAGAACCCTGTGTTCTTGTTCCCTCACTCGCCTGATTACTTGTGGGATCAGAGCGATCGGGGGGAAAGCAAATAAATAAATTTGGCTGTGAGAGTTGTCTTCTGAGGCGAAGAGTCTACCTCAGCCTCGCCGAAGATCTCCCAGATCTTCTGAACCGTCTGCGGATGGAGCTTCCACTCCCCTGAGGGGACATTGCTCCTTGATAACATGTCCGCTCCCCGGTTCAATTTGCCCGGTATATGCGCTGCCTTTAGCGAGAGCAGGTTGGGTTGAGCCCACTCTAAGAAGCACTCTACCAGCATGAAGAGGCGCTTTGAAGAGAGGCCTCCCTGGCGATTTATGTAGGACACAACCAACATGTTGTCAATCGTATTAGCACATGGTGTCCTTTTAGGACTGGCAGGAAGAACTGACAGGCTCGACATACTGCTAGCATTTCTAGGCAGTTGATGTGGAAGCCTTTTTCCACCTTCGACCAGTGGCCGAATGTCAGTATGCCCTCGCACAGCGCCCCCCAACCTGAGTTGGAGGTGTCTGTCGTGACAACTGTCCTTCTGTGAACCATCCCCATGGCCACGCCCTGTTCCATCCAGCGGGAGTTCTTCCAGGGGGTCAGGGCCGATACACAGGTCTGACTCACCCTGACATGCATGGGATGGAACCCCTGGTTTCAACCAGCGCTGAAGGGGGCGCATACGCAGCAGACCCAACTGTAGCACTGGAGATGCTGCTGCCATGAGGCCCAGCATTCTTTGAAAGGCTTTGAGAGGGCGAGAGGTACCGATCTTGAAGGAGGTCGCCAGCCTCCGTATGGCCAGAGCTCATTCTGACGTGACTACAGCTTTCATTTGGGCTGAGTCAAAGATTGCTCCCAGGAATGAAATTCGCTGGCTGGGAAGCAATGAGCTCTTGGCAAGATTGACCCTGAGTCCCAGGCACTCCAGGTGGCTGAGGAGAAGGGCTCTGTGAGATATTAATTTTGCCTCCGACTGGGCCAGGACGAGCCAGTTGTCGAGGTAATTGATAATACGGATTCACATCTGTCTCAGAGGGAAGAGAGCCGCATCCATGCACTTCGTAAAAGTGCAGGGGGCCAGGGACAGCCCGAAGGGTCCGTATAGGTCTGTATATTGATAAGCAAGGCGAATCTCAAGAATGGCCTGTGACGAGGGGCTATCTGGATGTGAAAGTATGCATCCTTCAGGTCCAGAGAAAAGAACCAGTCTCCCGAGCGAATTTGCGCGAGGATCTGTTTCAGTGTAATCATCCTGAACGACCTCTTCATGAGGGCGCGATTCAGGTGTCGGAGGCCACCATCTCTTTTGGGGACAAGGAAGTAACGGCTGTAAAAGCCTGACTCACTCTGGGCTGGAGGAACCTTTTCCACGGCTCCTTTTGCCAGCAAATTCATCACCTCTTGAGCGCAGGACGTGAGCGTCCTTGCTCTGCACTGAGGTGGGGACCACGCCGCTGAAGCGCGGGGGTCTTCGAGCGAATTGGAGTGAATATCCTCGCTTTATTATCCCCATAACCCATCTCGACAACCCGCGAGCTCGTCGTTGCTTCCTCCGAGGAAGCTGGGAGGAGAGAAACATGAGGAGGCGGGGCCGCCTTCCGCGAACGAACGGGGCCCGTGTCTGTGAGCGCAGCCATAGTGACACACACACAAATTTGAAGCAGTCAGCGGCAGCATCTGCTCCGATCTACTTTGTAGGATAGAGCTGCTCGATGTAAATAGGGAAACTGATCCTTTTGTGTGAGACACGGATCGAAGCGCAGCGGGGAGAGCGAGTACGCAGGCTCTGTGTCGGAGTGAGATCGCTCAGACCAGGTTGCTTAGTTCCCAGGCTTCGTCGTTTCTCTGTCCGAGGCTTGCTGAGAGAGGAGAAACGTGAGAGTGGGCCTGTTCAGTGAAAGGCGGTCCGCGAGTGGAGAAAAGCGAGACTCGTGCTCGAGTGAGCATTCTGTCTCAGTAAGCGCGTAGCTCACTGCCCTTCTGCGGCGGATCCGCGTGCAATGGCGAGAGAGCACACAGGCACAGTGCCGGCATGAGATCAGTCAGACCGATTGCTTATTCCCTGACTACGCTGTTTCCCTCTCCGAGGCTCGCTGAGAGAGGAGAAATGGGGGAGCTGGGCTGCTTTCCGTGAAGGCGGTCCGCGAGTGGAGAAGAGTGAGACTCATGCTCGAGTGAATATTCTGTCTCAGTAAGCGCATAGCTCACTGCCTTTCTGCGGTGGATCCACTGCCGAGTCATTGGTTCGTTTTTTAAGCACTGCACGAACCAATGGCCGTGCAGTTTCACTGCGTGAATGAAAAGGCTTCAGTTCAGGAGAAAAAAGGCTTTTTTCCCATATGCGTCTTAAGCAGATGCAGTACGAGTGAAGTATCGAAAGGGAACACACATTTAACACTAGAACTGTCCTGGGTTGGCTCAGCATCTGACGGCTCATCTGACAGTGATCCAGACATCATATTTAGATGTTTTCAGCTGAACGTTACTCTAATTGGTCAAACTTTGGTTTCATTATTACATTTTTGTCTTGCCATATCGTTTATTGTTCACTACTGTGTTACTGTAGTCTGGTCATTTCCTGAAGAAAAAAAAAAATCCGATCTATATGGTGTTATGAATAAAACCATTTTTTGATTACCCAAAGTTTAATGGTGTTGTTCTCTTATGCAAATTATAAATTATATAACTAAACAAATTAATAAATATTTAGGTGAAGCTGTGCGCTTGAATTTGTCGTCGCATCATCCGCAGTGTGGTGAATTATTATTGCTCATTATTGTCTATAGGCTATTTTAGTAATTATATAGCATGCGTTATCTTAATATATTGATTAATGACAATATATTATAATATAACACCACCCAAATATTTAGACTACTACCTTCTACTTTCCGTTGTGAGTGCAGGCTTTTTTTTAGCCTAGTCTACTGACCGTTATGGATTAGTATAGCCTGCATTAAAAAGTCTTGAAAATAAAACAACAGGATAAAAATATAGTTGATGACTAAACATAATCATTTCATGACTCTAGACACTTCTTTGTGAAGACAGTGGCATAATACAGTGAAATAATATGTTCTTTAGCCATATAAATACAGTTGTCATGAGCGTGGGTAAAATTTAACCGCTGGCGCTTTTAGGTATACAGCGACCTCTGGCGGTTCTAGTGTTAAGCACATAAATTGTCTTTTTAAACAGCTGTTTTAATTGTCGGTGTGAAAGGGACCAAAACACAAGCAAGGACAATTAATTTTTATCATCCCTCTGTGTATAAACTAATATTCAATAATAAGCTTGAAAATGAACAAATTAAAAAAGAACTTCACAGATTCTAAGGCAAGGTTAACAGTAATTCATTTAATATGTTGATGCTGCTCAGCGTGCAGCATAATTAGAGCTTGTGGCAACTCATTTGATTCCAGTAACAGATTTTCAAACACAATATTTTAAATGTTAAATATTTTAAAAATATTTAAACAGATGAACATCACAGCCAAGGGATTCCGTTGGGTGAAATACACTTCAAGACAACTTTGATTTTTAAAATTGCATTTATGATCAACTTATTCCATCTCTCAGTGGTGGGACTCATATACAGTATTGATGTGTTTATCTGGCTGTCATAGTTAGACAACATTCACCAGGCAAAATGTGTTTTACAAAAATACATTTTTATATACAGTATGCCTCATTTCAAGAGATACAAATCAGTTTTAATAAACCAAATTTAGCCCTTCACTGATAAATTTTGCCCTTGAGCCAACCAGGAGAGGCTTTCTGCAAGAGGCAAACTGAAAAAAAGAAAATTAAATGCAATCTAATTTTAGATATTTTGAGATTCAATTGTAAATAAACCAAGTCAGACACAAACATACGGCCAACATGCATATGCATGTATAAGCTACTAATATGTAAAATGTGTTAGATATTAAGATATAATCAACGAATACATCATATTTACATATAAAGATACCAGTTAGACCTGCACTCGAAATAAATCACATGCCCTATAAAGCCACACAAAAGCTTGAGGATTTCACAGTGTCCACTATGTCCTTGTCACTGAGGACTAGCGGAAGTTCATCATAGATGTCATCTGAGGTCTAAAGCCTGACCTGAGCATGTATCATCTCTGAATGCTGACCCCTACAAGCTCAACACTCAAACTGCATTAGGTAACCTGCATCAGCAGATGATGGCAGGGATTTGGCTAGAGCAGCATTAAAACAGACCCATGCTGTCTGTCCTCAGTGGATTGCAAGGTTACTGCACTATACAGACCTTAGAATAAGTTTGATTTTATAGGCCAAACATAATAACAATGTATAATGCATGGTAAACAACTGCAAAACAGCACAGTGGCGGACATGTCACTACAACTGACCTCAAAGAGCATATTTCAGATTAGCTTCCTCCAGAGCAAGCTGTGTAGTAGCTCGCTGTCCCTTTTAACATGATTAAAGTCAAATTTGACTATATAGAAAAACAGCACAATTCAGAGTAATATTGCAAGAGCTCTGTGTACAAGAAGTCAATTAACTTTTATTTTAGACTCAATATTGTCAAATATTGTCTGTTTTGTTCCATGAATTAGTGTTTTTGAATGAAGAGGTTAAGTGACTCATTCAACAGACAGACAGCCACTTGTTTAATTCCTAAATGAATAGATGTTGTTGAACCAAGCAGTCAAGTGAATTATTCAATGGATCTCTCATAAAAACTATGGCTGCACATTCTTTGTACTTCTTTTGAGTATGTAATTACTTTGCAACTGATATATATATATATATATATATATATATATATATATATATATATATATATATATATATATATAGTATGAATGTGTGTAACATGAATGTAATCTGGACTAGAGCCATGTATATTTTTTTTTTAAGATATATATATATATATATATATATATATATATATATATATATATATATATATAGTATGAATGTGTGTAACATGAATGTAATCTGGACTAGAGCCATTGAATAATAATAATAATAATAATAATAATAATAATGTTATTCAACGGCTCTGATCCGGACATAATGCATTCATTATGTTGCCATTGTCATGTGACCTACCAGTGTCATTTCCGTCACTTCACTGCCATTCACAAATCCCCTCCCCTGGCCTCATGGGATAGTAAAGTGTCATCAGAATCTTGGTGGAGCGAAGGCTTTTGACTTTCTTTTCAGTTTTCTTTAGAATAAATATTACAGTACATAACTTAAGACATGAGTAAGATGAAAAGTTTGCTAGCAAAGCCTCAACTAGCCAGAGTGTTTTGCTGATTAATCTTTCTTTTCTGCTTTCAACTGAACATAACTAGTGAAATCCCCCATCACATTTAATGTCAAGAAATGTGTTTTCTAATTGGAGCACGCTGCTTTCTTTTGAGAATTGCAAAAGACACAGTTGAACTTGCGGTTTTATAGTTTGTTTACATTTCATATCTTTTGACTGAGATGACTCGAGGAATGATTTGCTGAATCTGTGAAAAGCTTTTCTCGACACTACAATGGGGACAAGTAGGGAGCCAGGAGATTTGGGCCTTTGGATTTTTTCTTTCATATTTGAAGTGCAAATGGATGATGATCTCCCAAGATGGGTGCTTCTAAATGCTTTAATTTTTTTTACATCCATGCTCTGTGTATCTCTGTGATAAGTTATGTTTAAGTTGTAAACCCATTAATCCTAGTTCAGGTCTGGCTGGACTCATGATGAGTTAAGCTTTAAATATTTAATTGCCAGATCCCTAAATCTGTCTTGCATTTTGCCTACAGCATAAAAATCAGGTACTGTAATTCTCTATATGTGCTTCTGAAATCAATATAAAATCATTTCAGCCATTTTTTGTTAATGCTGCTGAGATATACTTGCCCAAGTAATGACTCCATGTAATGACTTTGTTTAGACGATACACTTCAACTTTTCAGTTTTCATGTAACAGTCTCATATTAATTTAAATAATATAGCTAAAGTCTCAATTGTGAGATTCCTTGCATATTATACTTTGCATATTTTATGGTCTCAACACATAATAGCCAACATTGAGAGAGAAAAATGTAAATTTGCAATCCTTAAGGGGATGGCAAAACTTATTTTGACAATTCACAATAGGTCTAAATGGCATTGTATTGATAAACATTGCACTCTATATCAACTACACATGACATTTGCAATATTTATTCACCCCAACCACGCCGTAAGCACATACATGTACATTAATAGGATTATTTAAAGTGTCCCTATTGTGGATTTTTGAAAATTATCTTTCATGCATTCAAGTAAATTACAAAAATCTAATTTGTAAATTCTAATACCACTTCCGAGAAGTTCAGACGTAACAAGTTACCACATTTGCATAATGGTCGCCTACATTCTGCATGTACATCCCGCAAAAACTTGAACCCCCTTCAAATGCTGTAGCTTGTTTGTGTGGATAGCATGTCAACGAGGCGCTGTGCTCTGCACTGTGACAGTAGATTCAGTTTATTTTCACTTCCAAAGGATGAGGCTGTGAAGAATCAGTGGTTAAAATGAATCTTTCCCATGATAACACAGCAGTATAATCCCAAACTTTTGCTGTGTTCCCGTCATTTCACTGACAACTGCTTCCCCAATCTCCGCGAGTTCAACACGGGATTTGTAAAATGGTTGTCCTTCAAAGATGAGTCAGTGTCCAGTTTGTTTGGACCAGCTTGCTCCTCTGAATCACAACATGTAAGTATGATTAATAATTGTTGCTTTATTGTTCTGTCGAGCATGCAAAATATGTAGTTTTTGTGTGTTATTTTTTTTTTATTCAATTTATTTGTACAGGGACAACGCACAACAACAGTGTTGTGCCAGAGTTAGCTATAAAGCTAATTTTAGTTGACTTTACTAGAAAATTGCGTGGAAACCCGTTGCACAAAACAACTTTAGTTTTTACACAGGGTGAAACTAAACGGGTTAAGTTGTAATAGCATAGAACATTTAGTGGTTGTAGCAGACAAATCAAGTTGGCATTAGTAGTCTTTACTAAAAAGCATTAGCTCACATTATGAATTTTTTTGAGGATATGTTTTATAAAATAACTATTAAGTTGAACAAAAAAATATTAATATTAACAAATGATTTTTAGTAGTGATAATTGTTATATTTAAGTAATCTCTTATAATTTTAAAATTATACTAAAATTGTAAAATTATTTTGATTACTTTTAAAGAAATAAGCTAACAACATTTCAATGTTTTTTTTTTATTATTGTTCACAAAAAGTTATTTGGTTAGTTCATCCAAAAATGAACATTGTAATTTACTTATTTACCCTTACGTCATTCCAAAACCATAAGACTTGTCTATCTTCAAAAAAGAAATGAAGATATTTATTTAAAAAAATTAATCCCTCCATTCAAAGTCACATAAAGCCCATTTATATTTTCAAAAGATTTGAAAAGATAAATTAACCTTTAAATTGAGGTTATCTGGACTTTTAAAATAGGGACAGAAAGTCGCAGGTTTCATTAGAAATACCTTAAATTGTGTTCTGAAGATAAACAAAAGACTTATGGGTTTTGACTGACTTCTGCTTCTATGTGCATTAAATGTGGTCTACACATCAGTATTAAAGTCACATTCTTTATATGGACACTGGACTCTGATTAACTTTTAAATGTCTTGCGCAGGTGAGTGAAGAAATCCCCTTCTGTACAGGGTACAGAAAAAATCATATAACTCGCAGTGAATAGTTACTTGGCCAGTTTCACATAGTTGAGTATCGTGGGCCATGCATGGACTCGTGCTGATATGAACCTGACAGAAATAAAACTTATGCCAACAGTTTAGCTACAAAACACGTTGTAGCTAAACTGTGAACATACAGAGAAACACTGGTTAGCGTTATAAACGGTGACCCGACAGAAAAAGCTAATTTATATGATACTGTTATAGCTTAACTGTGAACCGACAGGGGAAAAAATAGCGTTGACCGACACATTAACACTACGTTAAAACGTTCAACATCGGTCCGAAATATATCAACAGATAAAAACTTATTTACACACTCACCATGTCACGTTTCTTTCAAAATAATCCACGGTAAACGTGCCCCAGCAGCAGAAGACAGTCATCAGGCAGCGCTCTGCTCACCTCAAGGCCCCTCCCCTCCCTTACAAAAACGTAACGCGCCGAGTTGTCTCTACTTAACATGATCATTACACTCAATTTTTTCTTCTGATTAGTGCAAACAGCTAATTTTATTTAGTAATGACACCATTTTCTAAAGAACAATAAAGAATAAGTAATGACCACTTAAAATGTTTCAGTAACACAAAATCCTGTTGTTACAAAATTACAATATTAAGTCACAAACAATACAGTACATACAACACATACAATATCACATCATACTCCATTAAATTACAAAACCAAGTCAATGATCACATATTTGATTTTCCTTAAGTCATACTTTAAGCGTAGTTTCAAAAATACTAAATGTTGTACACTCTCTAATATTAACAGGTATTAAATTCCATCTTTCTGCTGCTCTAACTGAAAAAGCTGATTGTCCAAAAACAGTTTTCTTAAGTTTAGTTGAACAATCACCTCTAACTGATGACCTAGTCTGCCTGGTATTATCCTTACAGAAAGTCACACATTGTTTAAGAGGTGGTGGTGCAAGATCATGAAATAGTTTGTACATCAAGCACACATCAGCAAATAATAAAAAAATATCAAACGTCAATAATTTATCATTTTTAATAATATTGAAGTGATGATAACTCCTTGGCTTTTTAGCTAAGATTTTCACAGTTTGTTTATAAATAGTATATAATGGTTTTAACGTGGTTATACTTGTATGAGACCAACTTGTAGCACAATAAGATAAATGAGGGAGAATCATTGAATGCATAAAGAGTTTAGCAGCAGACACAGGTAATTGGTGCCTAATATTCCTAAAGATCATCAAGCTTGCTCTAGCACTTTTAGAGACCTTTTTAATATGTTTTTTTTTATTTAAGTTAGAATCCATAATCATACCCAAATATTTAAAATGCTCAACATATTTATTACCTCTCATTTAACTAAAATATCTGGACAACGCTCATCAACTTTCTTGATCGAAAAAAACATTCTGTATACATTCAGTGCATCTGTAGGTCTCTGGCTAACCCACATTCTGCTAATCAGCTGTGGGCCCGCTATTGTCTAGAAATGTGTCGATTAATATAGAATGTCTGTTGTTCTTATTACTTGGAGTCAAGTAAAAATGGAAAGATGAATCTTCGAACTAACTGTTTGAGAGTCTTTCAGAAATAAGGTAAATTGAAATATTATATTATAAGAATATGAAAGTGTTTTTTGACCTTGCATGCATGTAAACCTGTTGCTGGGGTTTCCCAAAACTAAATTATGAACCTTTCAAATAGCATAATGGGGGCTATTTTAATAATAAAAAAACAACAACTAACAATAGTACATATGATTTAGGAGCTAATTTTGCTCACGTGTACAGATTTGCAGACAGAATTTACTGATTTAGGGTGCTGTGGACATTTTGTAATGCTGGTTACATATGATATCATTAAGAACAAGTTATTATTGATGGCTCATTCAGGGTGGTTGAGATCTCACTGTGCCTTTGTCACTCTGATCTGTACAAACAAATTACAGGTGTTTCCTGTACATTTATCACACTATGGAGCCATGGCATGTGGTGACATTACATTTGCCTTTCTCCCAGTATGACTTTAACCACAAACGCAGCTAGTTCTGCCTGAATATTATGAATTACTGCACATGTAAGCCAGTTAGAAAGCTTATCTGTAGCTAAAAATTTTTGTAAAATGTCTGAATTGAGCAGATATGGGGCTAAGGCACCTCAATTACTAATATCAATTGAATATTAGCTGAAAGTTGCCAAAGAAGGGCAAATGTGATTTTTCAAATCAACAAATTCAAACAAAAAGTCTTCTTCAAAATTCAATTCAAAAAGTCTATTGGCAAAAATACAAAAAAAAAAAAAAAAAAAAAAATTTCACTCTGAACCTTTGGACTCTTTTGTCTGTATAATCTTTACTAATATTCCCTGAGACTCAAATTTGAGAAACAGTCAAAACAAATTTTGTCATTGAAACCCAGAAATGCTAATTGAGCCTGGCTTAATTTATTAAATCTCTTTTTTTTTTCGACATTTGAAAAGATACTCCATCCATTAGTCCTGGTTCATATGTGCTATTTGTCTATTAAATTAAAAAAGTTTATTGGAAAAAAAAAAAAAAAAAAAAAAAAAAAAAGACAATTTCACTCTGAACCTTTGGACTCTTTTGTCTGTATAATCTTTACTAATATTCCCTGAGACTCAAATTTGAGAAACAGTCAAAACAAATTTTGTCATTGAAACCCAGAAATGCTAATTGAGCCTGGCTTAATTTATTAAATCTCTTTTTTTTTTCGACATTTGAAAAGATACTCCATCCATTAGTCCTGGTTCATATGTGCTATTTGTCTAAAATATGGCAGTAGGATTATTATGAATTCAAACTATTCCAATAAGTATGCCTAATTTTGAAAAACAGACTGGTTATGTGGTTTCTGTACAGATGGGCATATCTTGTTCCAGAATATGCATATGACAGAAATTATATGATATTAAATTAAAATGTTAAAGAATAAAGAACATATTTAGTTGTATATTTAAGGTAAATGTTGCCACTTCAATCAAATAAAATAACATCAAACAAAATAAAATAAAACATTTTTACTGTTACTGCAGCACTTAACATTTGAGTCATGGTGAAATGTACTGTGATTACATGATTAACATCAAACCTGTGCACAGTCGATATCTTCACTGTTGCTTTGCAAAAAAAAAAAAGGAAAAAAAATGTAACTTCAGTAAATGAAATCACCTATCAATAAAGATCCTAAAAATGTACATTAAATGCAACATATACCAAAATGAGTTCATGTGAGTGTGAAATGAATAGCGATTTAAATACAACCTATGAAGGCAATGTATTGTAAAGTTTATAGAAGAAACTTCACAGTGCATCCCATGCCAATTATTCTGTCTAACATCCATTGGAGAACTGTAGATTTTAGTGGTCTGAAGTGTGACAAATGTACAAAGCTTTGTTATGATTGTTCCGATTTGCACTGACTGACCCAGACATAGGCGGAGGGAATGGGGCAAAGGCCCCATGAACTGGACAAGTTGACAATAATTGCTGTATACTTAAAGGGGTCATATAATGCTTTTTTAAAGATCATTATTTTGTGTATTTGGTGTAACAGAATATGTTGACATGCTTTAATGTTCAAAAAACACATTATTTTTCAAATAATGTACATTACTGTAGGTCATCTATGCCCCGCCTCTCTCAAACGCTTCGTTTTCAACAAAGTCCCTCCTTCCGACAAGTGCAGTCTGCTCTGATTTGCCAGCTGACCCAGTGCATTGTGATTGGCCGAACACCGCAAGCACTCGTCGGAAGTGTAACATCCCTTACCATAATCGCGAGCTTCATCTTTCAAAATAAATGTAAAGACAGAGCCCGAAAGGGGAACAGAGTCACGTGACAGACACAGTGATGAAGCTGGTATGTGTTTGCAGTACACAAGCCACGGTTAAGACAGCTGGCTCCACTGTGATGTGACCCCGTCTCTCTCTCTCTCTCTCTCTCTCTCACACACACACACACACACACA
>NW_015505610.1:375885-382656 GCF_001515645.1 Sinocyclocheilus grahami | reverse complement strand
CCTTTACCATAATCGCGAGCTTCATCTTTCAAAATAAATGTAAAGACAGAGCCCGAAAGGGGAACAGAGTCACGTGACAGACACAGTGATGAAGCTGGTATGTGTTTGCAGTACACAAGCCACGGTTAAGACAGCTGACTCCACTGTGATGTTACCCCCTCTCTCTCGCTCGCTCGCGCACACACACGATGCGCAAATTTCCACATTTGAACAGTCAGTAGCAAATACTTAAACTAATAACAAAACAGTAGCTGATTCAGAAGCGCCAGATTGTCATAGCAAAGTCAGAATTACCTCCTCTCCTAGGTTCACGAAACGGTCGTCCATAAAATGCATTGCTGTTCTGTTGTAAGTAATCTTAAAGATTCCTAAATGCATCTACTTTCGGAAGGCCAAATAAAGTGCTTTTGCTTTCGCCTAGAAACACACACCGTCTCCCTGACATAGCTGCTCCAACACTAACTGCGGTTACTGAAACCACGCCTTCTTTCTTTGCGTGCACATTTGGGCGGCATTATGCAAATATTTCCACATAGTGAGGTAGATATGTGGGGGCGTGTTAGAACGAGCCGTTTTAGGGGGGTGTGGCAGAGTCTTAACTTTGATAAAGAATATCTCTTTGGTTTTGAGACTTTAGTCTTTGCAACTTCAGGGATCTTATCTATGCACAATCAGCTTGTAACACTCCAAAGAGAAAGGAAAACTTGAAATCGCATCATATGACCCCTTTAAGTTGGCAAAAATCAATGTTTTTGGAACTGACTTTGACTTCAGTGAACCCCAACTCCAAACTCCACTGACCCAGTTCTCAGAGTGTAGCTTCAAAATGGAGTAACAAGTCTACCTGTTTTCCTCAAGTGAGTATAGAGCAGAAGGTTTGCAGTCCACCCCACTTTTAAGAGATAATCATTAGGCTATATTTTTGTTTTGCTTGGCTATATTTTTACTATGTGTGTGCATCCCAGCTGTTAACAGCTCCTTAAAATGACTAGTGCTCACCTATATGCCTTTTATCAATTCATTTAGGACTACAGGGCAAATGCAACCTACATAATTAATATTCATAAGCCAGGTTAATAAGATTTGTAATGGTCTTCAAGTCACACTAGCATCCCATCTGAGCCCCCTCTGCTGGCCAGCATGCAATCACACCCGGATTCTCATTAGAGGAACTTCTAAATCTAAATTATACGCAGTCACCTCATGTGTAGCTCTATTTAGTGAGGGAGTTCCTGGTTAGCTTGTGTGTCTGAACTGACTGTGCTTCAGTGTATCTCAAACAGCACACGGTTGCCTCAGTTGCCAGCCCAACTGTTCACTGCAGTGGGATCCATATGGGATGGGAGACATGTCCCAATTAGTCACTGTGCATTTCTCTTTGACATCCTCCCATCCTCTGGCACTGACGGGTCCCTTTGTAAATTCTCAATTGAATTGCTGTATTTGGGCCCCTCTGCTTAGGCCTAATAATTGGTGACATAGTTTGATGTGAGTGGCCAACACAGGCCTGTGAAGAAAATCCTTCAATGTGGCTAAACTCGTAAGTTTAATATATAGCTGGTAAATGGAATTCCAAGCAAGGCTGCAAATGCAGAGAGGGAGAAAGAGTACATGGCACCAAAATAACAAAGCCCTAAGGGCGATCTTCTGAACTCACCCACTTTCTTATTTGGAGTCTGGAGGAGAATGAATGAGAAAGTAAATTGAAGTTGGACTGGGTTAAGATGGGAGTTTGGGGAGTGGGAGTGGTGTGCTAAGGGGCCTTTTTTATGTTGTTTTATAGGGCTGGATATCGATACATGTTTCTTGATTTGATCCCAACTCACAAGGTCTTAATTTGATTCAGATTAGTTTCAGTATATTTCACTTTCAGTGCCCATTTTGTTTACATATTAAAGAAATTCTCTCTCAGCTATTGGTGTAAATTTTACAGGAAGACTTAACTTGATACATCATAAAAATATTATATATACAGGTATAGAAAATAATCACCCCCCTTTAAAATAATCACATTTTGCTGCTTTGCAGCCTAAAATGAAGACAGACACAGTTTTTGTTTTATCCAGCTGTATTTACTAAGGGCAACTTATAACATCCAAGTGAAAGATATAACACCAAGAGGCCTACAGTAACTCTGATTCTTTCTTCTGGTCTCATAGTTACATCAGTAGGTTGGGGCAAGTGAATCACTTATTTATTCAGCTGATTTGTCAAGTCATTTATCGCTGATTCATTCAGGAACAAAGTAACTTACTGGGTGCTTCTCAGCTGGAAGGCTGCATCTTAGTCCTTTCTAGTCTAGTCCTTCTGAAGATTCTGGGCTAGACTCCTCAGCACTGCATGCTAGAATGAGATGCTTTAGTAAGTCGCTGCCAATGTCATAAAGATTTGAAGGTTGCCTTCCGAGAAAGCTTCAAAGTTATGACTGCCTTCATTGGCACTTGATGACATGTCAGCCGATATATGCAGCTTTACTAGGTCACAGACTTCTATTTGAGAAATAACCTCTGTCTTTGACTCACTGTCTTATTAGTGAGTCATTCAATTATTAAGTCATTAATCATGCATTCAATTTATTTGTTCATAAAAGATAAATTATACAGGAATGCAAAAAGTGACTCACTTTATGGGTGAATTACTGAATCATTCATTCAACCGCTTGACTTAAAAATAATGCTGTATTCAGGAAAAAAAAAAAACTGACTGCCTCTATGAGTGAGTAACTAAATCATTCATTCACCTGATTTGTTTAGAAAAATGACTTATACTGGAATGAAACAAGTGACTCCCTTTATGGGTTAATGGTTGAATCATTCATTCAGCCAATTCATTCAAAAATACTGCTTAATTCAGGAAAGAAACAACTGAATCATTCATCATTATGTAACGAATCAGCTCATGTGAAATATTTACTGTGCATTTGTGCCTCTTGCTTCTGGATAATGCAGCTGAGAGTCTGCTCGCATTCCACAAGGTTGTAAATGTATCGGGTTACCATGAAACCAGGGTCCTGTTCGGCGTCCTGGGGTGTTACAGAGTATTTGTGAAATCTAGCTAACAAAATATATATTGTGTTTTTGAGTGGTCCAGACGCTACAATTAATTGATTTATTTAACTCATTAAACTGAATCATTCATTCAACTGATTTGTTCAAAAACTCAGATTAAGAAGTTAAATTAATTAGTCATTCCTACACAGTGGGATTAAAAAAAATCAATGCTGAGATCAATAAGAAAATCTACAGCTCTTATAAAATAAAATAAAAACTAAATAATTCACAAAAAGACATACCTACACAGTGGGATAAAAAAAAAATCAATGCTGAGATCAATAAGAAAATCTACAATACTAGCAGTAGTTTATCTTGGCTGAGGGAGCACAAACCCAGCTCTCAACGAGAGGGGGCTCGACCTGCAGCATGACTGAAAAATCAGAGGGGTAAGCACACTGCAATCTAGCCAAACACTCTCATTCCAGGTACGTCATGGCTGTCGCCGGCCAACGAGTTGGTGTTTTTTCAATGTATGCTTCAGACACGGGTCACGACGAGGTGTTCCCCATAGCGACCCCTAGAGGACGCAGTTCGAAGTTCCCATGAAAGGGAACTAAATAATTCACAAAAAGACATACAAGTATTTAGATATTTTAACAGAGTTACAGTTCCTGCTTGTTGAGTGACATTTTGTACAAAGTGTTTGCATTTGTGGTGTTATATCTACATATGTGTGTGATAAGTAAAAAAAAAAAAAGAGAGAGCATCCTCCAAACCCATGGGAGGCCTGGGTAAGCTGACTCAAAGGCAGCAGACTGTTTGTCTGGCACTTCCTTTATTTGTGTAAATCAAAATTTAGAGGAGCAGTAGGAGGAAACCTAGGAAAGCATTTGAATTCTTAGTCTCTCACATACCCATAGGAAAAATTTATTGCTCAGTGGTTGCAGAATGAGCTCAGGAGACTTAGATGAGATTCTCATATATCTCTCATTTTAGTACCAACAGCATTTCAGATGTTTCTCCTAAAATTTCTTAAGAGAAATAGAAGTAGAAACAAATGAGGCATGATAAATATTTGAGGAAAAAAAAGTCAAAACTGAGAATGTGTGGAAGAAACATGGAACATCTCTTTACTGTCTTGCTGCAATCTCTAACAAGACTCCATTATAGGAATATTTGATTGCTCAGTGGTTGATTTTCTAACCTCAGGAGACTTAGTTGTGATTCTAATGTATTTCTCATTTTAGTCTCAACAGTGTCTCAGATGTTTCTCCTAAAAATTCCTTAGGAGAAATAAAAGACACAACTGACACAACTGAGACAAGAGAAAGTTCTAAACGAAAGGAATCCAAAATGACAATGGGAGAGAAACGTGTGAGAAACATGGGAGATCTCGTTATTGTCTTGCTGTAATCTCTTGCAAGACTCCATTATAAAAATGTTTAACTGCTCAGAGTTTGCTGTTTATTGCAATGGGGGTTTTCACCTTTAATGGTCAGCACAGTAGGAGTAGAGACAGGAAACAATTGGACAAGTGAGAAGGGAACAGGAGCAGGAAAGTACCTTTAGAACCATGCTGTCTGAGGTGCAGGTGTGATTCACGTCGATGTGCGGCCCACAAGGCTATGGCTCTGACAGAGGTTACGCTACACTCAGGATACTAAGGGGTGATTCTCTTATATGTCTCATTGAGACATCAGCTTTGTCTTAAGATGTCTTCCGTTTTATTTTAGAAGAAACGTTAAACTTTTACTAATATTGCAAACACTAAAACTATCATTTAAATAGCATTAAACATTTCAGAATATCAAGGGTTACTAGTTTAAATGTTTACATTTATCTTCAATGTCCAGCATTGTATATACACCACCTTTTCCAAACACATTAGAAAGGACTTACAAGTGCAAGATATTTAGTATAACCTTAGTATACACCTTTAAAAAAACAAAACAAATGTAACACTATACCAGTGTACCAGCGTTTTTTTTTTTTTTGCTTTGCTTAGCATTCCAATTTTGTCTTGTACAGCCCATTTTTGCATGTATGTAAATAGTTGGTTCTCGTTTCCTCTGTTAAATCATTGTGCATCTAATTTTTTCAGCGACCGTTTGTATACAATAAGCTTGGAAAAACTACAATATGAAGCCATGCCTGGATGTTGAAATACGTAACCCACCCAAAACCAAAACCCCTGAAAACAATCAGCTCCTTAGGCATGTGTCTAGTTACGTGCAATTTTTCTTCATTTTGCACCTTAGGTGATGAAACGTCAGAGAATGAAGCCAAGAAACTGACGTGTATGACCTATTTTCCTTCCCTCAGCTTATGGCATTTCATCATCTGCCACCCTGCCTGCACAATCTGCACCGCAACAAATAGCTTTCTCAAGATTCAACACCCTCGGCATTGCATTTTGTACAGTCTATAGGTAAGAACATTTGTGTTTGAAAGTGCACTCAGTCAAACATGCTACACACATATGGTAGGATGGACTCTGTTCCACCACTTGCTGATTGGCTGAATCTTATTAAAATGTAATGTAAGAGACCCTGCTATTGGTGGCTGATATCACATGGATACGTCTTCATAAAAAAAAAAAAAAAAAAACTTATGAGATCATTAACTTTGGCACGCTTATAGGCTGCATTCTAGGGTTACAGTTTACTGTTTCAACAATAAAACGAAACAGATGAATGCCTGGAATAAAAATATAAATTGATTTGTGGTGTTTGGTTAATTGTAATTAAATTTAACTTATAGATATTATGTGTGTGTGGCAGTTATACTCGCATTCAATTAGTATGCAGTAATTATCAGCACATTACAGGAATTTGAAATTGTGTTACAATATCTTTTTTATGTGTAGAAGGATCAAATCAAATAATTGCCCCCTTGGAGAGCTTGAGACTTCTGTATAATGACATGAAAGATTGCAGAATGAAAGACATTTAAATGAAAGAATGAAAGAAGAAAAAGTATTTTCACCAAGGCTGCATTTATTTAATCAAAAATACAGTAAAAACTGTAAAATTGCAAAACATTATTAGAAAAGAAAACGTCTCTAGGTTACGTATGTAACCATGGTTCCCCGAAGGAACGAGACGCTGCGTCGAGATTCGCTTTGGGAACGCCCCTGCATGACGGCGTTCTGAAGTACGTGTAAAATCAGTCCAATGGAGCAGCGAGACGTCACGAGCGGGGTGACGTGAGCGCCAGGAAGTATAAAAGCGCATCTGGCAGAGCGCAAGTTAGCTTCGATGAAGTAGCGCCTGGAGGGATGCAGGGAGTATGGCAAAGAGACACAGAGTCTCGTTCCCTCGGGGAACCATGGTCACATACGTAACCTAGAGACGTTCCCCATCAGGAACTCGAGCTGCGTCGAGATTCGCTTTGGGAACGAGAATACCCACTGTGCCATACTACCAAGTCCCTGCCTGTGTATGTATCAGATGAGCACATCACGAAGAAAGAACTTGGGAACCTGGGGTAGATGCCAGGTCTAGGTTATAGAAGCGGACAAAAGTGTGCGGAGTGGACCAGCCCGACGCAGCACAAATGTCCTGCAAGGCCACACCCAAGTTGAAAGCCTTGGAGGCCGCCATACTTCTGGTCGAGTGCGCTCTGACCCCCATAGGTGACGGGAGGCCAGAGGACTCGTAGGCTAGTGAGATGGCCTCGACCACCCACCTACTCATAGTCTGCTTGGACGCCCTTGGTGGACCAAAGCAAACAAACAGCTGCCACGGGGCAGCTCTGTGTGCGTAAGCGTCCAGTGCTC
>NW_015505610.1:360904-375864 GCF_001515645.1 Sinocyclocheilus grahami | reverse complement strand
GATTAGTTGCTAGGAGCTGTACCCCCTCAGGGGCCATGTCCACAACTTCCATAACTCCGGGCGGGGGTGAAGAAAGGTGCCCCTGCCTGAATCTCCAGCAGAGAGCCGTCAAGGAGGGACACCAGGTCCGAGAACCATACTCGGGCCGGCCAGAATGGGGCTGCTAGCAACAGACGGACCCCATCCCGGCGTACTCTCTCCAGAACTCCCAGGAGCAGAGCGATCGGGGGAAAAGCATACAGACAAAGCCTCGACCACGTCTGTACCATGGCATCCAGCCCCAGTGGAACTAGATGCATGAGGGAGAATCAGAGCGGGCAGTGTGTCGTTTCCTGTGACGCAAATAGATCCACTTCCGCCTGGCCAAATTCTCTCCCCCTTGATTGAGATACCCAGGGATGTAAACTGCTCTTAGCGAGAGGAGCTTCCCCTGAGCTCACAGAAGGATCTGGCACGCCAGCTTGTACAAGGGGCGCGAACACAGTCCCCCCCCTGCCGATTGATGTAGGAGACCACCGATGTGTTGTCTGTGCGGACAAGCACATGATTTCCCCTTAGGTCTAGAAGGAAGTGTGTCAGAGCTTGAAACACGGCCAGCATCTCCAGGCAGTTGATGTGCCAAGTGAGATGATGGTCTTCCCACAGACCCTGGGCAGAGCGGCCACTCATGACCGCTCCCCCCAACCCGTGAGAGAGGCATCTGTCGTTAGCATTACACGACGACAAGGAGCCCCTAACATTGGGCCTTGAACTAGGAACCAACGTTTCTTCCACATGTCCAAGGCACGTAAGCATCGCCACGTGACCTTGATCATGCGAAGCGGATTCCCCCTCGGGGAAAATCCCTTGGTCCTGAGCCACCACTGCAAGGGTCTCATGTACAGCAGGCCAAAAGGTATACCGTTGGACGCCGCTGCCATCAAACCCAACAGCCTCTGAAACTGTTTGACAGTGAGTGACTGGCCTTCTCTTACTCTCTTGACTGTCGTGAGGATTGACTCGATACGAGCAGGAGACAAACGTGCCTGCATCGTGGTAGAATCCCACACCACGCCTAAATAAGTGGTTCTCTGTAGTGGAGAAAGTACACTCTTCTTGGCGTTTAGTCTTAACCCCAGCTCTCTCATATGGGCGAGGACGACATCTCGATGCCGAGCCGCCAAATGCTGGTATTTTGATATATTTGGCAGAAGTTCCCACGCTGCCAGAAAATCTACTAAGGGAACCAGCCTCTCGAGGCTGGCCTCTGGTTTTATTAGAGGAGCAAGTTTGGTGCCCTGAAGCAGATGACCGGCAGGGAACAACCGACCTGACTGCTGTAGCCTCTTCACTTGAGGGGGCGAGCTCTCCCGTGCCGTACTGTTGCCGGGCGGCAGCTGGGATTTTCGCTTTTCGGAGTTCACTGAGTCCTGAAGCACCGAGGGTGGCATGGGTATCAATTAACCTCCTTGAGGGCTGTGGGGCTGTAAATACGGGATGAGTACGGTTTCTCCCACGATCTTGACACCTCAGCATGGAGATCAAGGAAAAACGGAAGGCCCCGTCATGAAGGCTGTGATCTGGATTCAGAAAATGCTCGTCTAATTACTTTTAGGACGAGCGTCGGGGGGGGAGAAACCGCAGGGCGGGCTTCCGAACACTGAGAGAGAGCCACGGATCTAGCGGGTGAGGACCGAGAAAAGGACGAGCCCATCTCGGATCCCTCTGCTAAATTCACCTGCGATCCCCACAACAACAGTCTACGCCGTGCCTCGGCAACAGCGGGATCGCGAGCCTGGCCGCTCTCATCAAACACAGCCAGGCGAGAGCGGAGCATACGCAGCGAGAATAACTCGCAATGATGACAATCAGCTCCTCGAAAGCTGACCGTGCATGCTCCGCTCCTAAACAAACAACACACAGATCGTGTGTATCCCCCGCTGCCAGATAGTGTGGGCAGGGAGGCACACAATGTCTGTAATGCCATTTGATCGCCATAGATATTAGTTTAGACTTTGACATATTCTTTTAAATGCTTGTGGACTGACAGACAACAGTAAATAGACTGACACATACGCAGAGCGCTACTGAAGAGCAGAAGCTAACTTTTTATACTTCCTGGCACTCATGTCACCCCGCTCGTGACGTCTCGCTGCTCCATTGGACTGGTTTTACACGTGCTTCAGAACGCGGTCACGCAGGGGCGTTCCCAAAGCGAATCTCGACGCAGCTCAAGTTCCTGAGGGGGAACTGTGTATTAAGAAAAAAAAGTGCTCAATTTGAATATATTTTAAAATGTAATTTATTCCTGTTATGGCAAAGCAGAATTTTAAGCAACCATTATTCCAGTCTTCTGTGTCTCATGATCCTGTAGAAATCATTCTAATATGCTGATTTGGTGATTAAGAAACATTTCCTAATATTATCAATATTGAAAACAGTTGTGCTGCTTAATATTTTTGTGGACACCGTGATACATTGTTTCAGGATTATTTGATGAAGAACAGCACTCATTTGAAATTTGAAACAATATAAATGTTTTCACTTTCACTTTAAATCAATTTCCTGCATTCTTGCTAAATAAAGGTGTTCCTTTCTTTCAGTTAGTGTGCAGTACCTGTAGCTACCAATATCTCAAGCAAGTCCTTCACAGAATCAATTCAGAGGCTCTCTTATTTAACAAACATGTTCACAGCACTCCATATGAAAAAGAGAACAGACTGTACGGTCCATTCTCTCTTACCTGTTGCTGCCTGCTGAGCTCGACTCTCCACTGAGACCCTATTGTGTCTCTGCCACTCTCTTTAATTTATGCCCTGAAATACTATAGAAAAAAAATTGTGTTGTCTTCCTACTACGGGTTTGCAGCTCATTCCTCTACAGTATCACTGTATGGTGTGTTTTACTTATGAAATAAAACCTCTGGTTTCATGGCTAATCTAATTGTTTTTGTTCCATGTGTTTGGTGTGTACGTGCAGGGCCCAGTGGACACTGAAAGTAGATCTGGATGAAGTTGAGGCGAGAACAGGAGCGGGATGTTTCTAGACAAGAAATGTATTAGCCAATTTCTGGTATAGCGAATCACCATGTTGTAGGGCGTAATTGAGTTTTTCCAACTGCCTGTTATGCGAGCATACAACAGGACATTGGCTAAACAGGTTGTTTAATTGAAATTAAAACGTATAAGCATAAATCATGCTGGCCTTGGTGTAATTGAAGGGTAACTGAATATTTAATGAAGCCGGTAGACTAGGCTCCATATCAGGATGTGTCAGAGTGATCTATAGCCCAGGAGTCCGTCACTGCACACACTTTTCTTTTTCTTTCTAAATCTCTTTTTTCCCTTTGACATTTTTGAAGTATTTTTGTCTGTAGGGAATAGAAGCTAATACATAAAATAACCCTCAATTAAAGTCTTTCACATGTAGTGCACAAATCCCCAAAGGAGGCTACACAGTGGGACAAAAACTTGACAGCATTATGCCAAATGGCAGCCCTTAATTTGAGCCATTTTGAGATGTGGTCTGACAGTGAAACTAAACCTGCACTAAATTATGTGGAGAAATCATGATGGATTACACAACATCCTCCACCGAAGACATAACACTGAAGCAGGTAACTCATAACATTCGAATGTGTCAACACAAGTTAACATGGCTTGCAATGTGTCAGCCGAAGGTAACATAAGCTTGCACTTTGTAAACAGACCCTGTGGCGACTGATTGTCAGCGATGTGACATTTAGTTATTGTGCTTCTTTAAGTATTTTTGGTGTCCTCTGCACTTGTTATCAGGTCCAAATGTGGTGTCCTTCCAATAAAGAGTGTTTCTCCTCAATATGTAGATAACACCCAGCTTCCATTTTCACACTCCTCCTTGTCCACTGCCCCCAATAAAGAGCACATGCAAATATGACATTTATTTATTTTTTGGAGAAATGTAATTGGAGGAAAATGTGAATCAGTTAAGAAATGCAAAATGATTTCTCAGGGAAAAGCACCATTAGAAAATGAAGCATTGACACGGCTGCAGGATTTTCTGTTTTCAGCAGAAGTGACATTCTTGGTTGCAGAAATGACCTTAGTAAAAGTTTTAATATTTAATGTGCGAATGGTTAGAGAGGTTGCCATAATCACACTTGTTCATTTATCAATAAAGAGGTAATTACCCTAAAGCAGAACACATTTGTTGTTCTGTCACATGGGAGAATTTTCAATGGATTTTTTTTGCCTGCTCACTGAGCTCCATGGCTCTGGAGTGCTAGAAATCAGACAAATAAATGAAGGCATTTAAAGCTGCTCAATATCCCACCATGCCCTTAACCAATTACAAAATGACAGGAAATAGAATGTGCACTTTGTTTGTCTACAAAAGGGATGTGTTTTATTCTTTTTCAGTGTTTCCTCCTAATTTACCGCCAACTATCACAACCATTGTATATTGTGTGTTTTTTTATAGTCTCATTACCTTAGGCATGTTTGATGTATAATGTTTGAATGCATGCTTTCATGTTTTTGTCTCTCTTTTCACCATCCACATATTTCCTTGCAACATACAGATATGCTAATCTGTTGCAAATGCTTTCTCATTTGCATTTCTCAATATCATCTATGTCTTGACAGTATCAACAGTGACCTTGGCATTTGCTACACAGTCAGACAGATATATATCGAAAAGGTTAGAAAGGCACAAGATCATCTGGGGGTAAAATAAAATAATTAAATGCTACATTGGTCATTTCCACATATGATTTTTATTCACCAAGCCAATTAACCCTTAAATGCATGAATGTTTCGGCAATCATTATTACATATTCGGGTCTTTAGCGACCCGGACCTATATATCCAACACGGATGGATCTCTAACTGCTGCAATAGCAAAACACTCTCTTGATATTTTAAGAACAATTACAGAAGAATAAAATAAAGCATATTTCGTTTCTGTCACGAATCCGGTCCATGAACTTCCTTCTGTTAGCCATCAGAGGTCACCCTTTCCAATTTCATTGACTCTCGCACTACACACTGTTGCACATCACCCCGGACTACATATCCCATCATTCATTGCACTGATTGCACTCAGCACGGATTGCACACAGCTGTTAACACTGATTGCACCCAGCTGTTTCATATCACTCCCTCACTATTTAACACTCACTCTGATCCCTTCCCTCTGCCGAGTATTGTTTAGCGATTATCACTCCCCTAGCGATAGCTACACTACAGAGCCCTCAGTCGTTTCCCAGCCCCAGCCCCAGCCCCAGCCGTTTTCTCGGTTTTTGATCTTCGCCTGTTTTCCTGGATTTCTCCCTTAGTCTTGCCCCATCTGATTCTGTTTGCCGATCGTCGACCCACGCTAGCCCTAGGACTATTCTTGTGTTTTGCCCGCCATATACATGTCTGCCTTTATCTGACCGATGCCTGTTTCATGACCACGTCTCTGTCTTCTCAATAAAAGCTTGCATATGGATCCGCACATCTCACGTCTTGTCAGCCAAGTAACAGTTACCTTTTGAAACTCAAAAGTGTTCAATTTGAGCAGATGATTTTACCATCGCTGTCATCGTCAGAGCACACTTCAACAGTACTTTCAGCATTTGCCTCATATTCACGATCTCAACCATATTCTCAAAACGATCATTTTCAATGACTTGATATTCAATATTTTGATCACTGGCATCTTATTCACCACATCCAGCATCAAATGGCAGTGATATTTATATTTCATTGCGTATAGTAATTGCTCTGCAGTAAAGACATTCAAACCACTTCAATTTTTGCTGATGATATTCGTTTTATGACTGTGGTAATTATGAGTGAAATGTCACTTCATCATTGTGTATCAAACAGTGCCACCTTGAGAAAAAAAGATGCATTGCACATATTGAGTCATCAGATATGTAAATATAGTTGTGCAGGAAAAAAATACTTACACATTTACATAATTTGGGTCTCTAGCGACCCTATACACTTTTTTTTACAAAAAATGAATCAGAAAACTGCCATTCTTTTATATTTTACTATTTTTTTCTTGTTATATTGTTTATAATTGATAGATTGAGGAATACTAAGAAAGTTGATGTCTAACTTAAAACAATGAAGGAGGGAGAGGGTAGAGAATGATGTCCCGGGTTGCTAAAGACCTGAGGTATGCATTTAAGGGTTAAAATACTCAGATATCTAACTTTGTCATGTGACAATTAATATGCATTTTATTAGCCTACAAGATACACAGCATTTGCTTAGCACATCCTTCTCAAATAACAACTAGGAAGAGAAAATGAGCAGCAGAAAAACATAATTGTACATACATTCTGAAAAGGAGTTTAACTTACAAAATTCCTGCTTAAATTAGATTAGAAAAAATTGAAAACACACACACACACACGAATGCACAGGAGTGCGGACAAAATCTGATATAATTCACACAACTAATAGAGGCATGAGTCAAAATCTGACAACGGGGAGAAAGGAAGAGAAATTAAGTGATAATTGGAATGAGCTACTACACTCCATCTTTCTCACAGAAGTTATCAGTCCGCACCTGGAAGTCTTGATTGTGCTTGATAGAGTCGAGGTGAATGGACTATAGCCACTGCGGTGATTAGCTTTGTTGAAGAGCGTGTGGAATAGAAATGAACTCACTCTT
The DNA here is from genome assembly GCF_001515645.1 of Sinocyclocheilus grahami. Classification (NCBI taxonomy): domain Eukaryota; kingdom Metazoa; phylum Chordata; class Actinopteri; order Cypriniformes; family Cyprinidae; genus Sinocyclocheilus; species Sinocyclocheilus grahami. Next base: position 369,237 of record NW_015505610.1, on the reverse strand, counting down.
TCTCACTCTCTCCTTCATATCATCCTCTGTCCCAATATGGGAAACTTTACAAACAAGCAATGTTTAGTTATAAAAAATGTATATGTGACCTTGGAGCACAAAACCAGTCTTAAGTGTCAATTTTTCAAAATTGAGATTTATACAGCATCTGAATTTATACATTTTATACAATTTATACATCATCTGAACGCTGAATAAATAAGCTTTCCATTGATGTATGGTTTGTTGGGATAGGGGAGTATTTGGTCGAGATACAACTATTTAAATATCTGGAATCTGTGGGTGCAAAAAATAAAACTATTGAGAAAATCGCCTTTAAAGTTTTCCAAATGAAGTCCTGAGTAATGCATATTACTAATCAAACTTTGTGAATTTAGTATTTTTTCATGTCATTACATTGTTTAGAGCATAACAGAAAAAATGGTAAAATAACATTTTTGAAAAATTTAATTTTATATATATGTTATGCTATGCCCTCTGTAGAGGACACCAGGACTCAGTTTTTCTAAAAATAAAATGATCAGGATAGACATGAAAAGGCAAAAACAATGGGATTTAAAAAAAAATCACCAATCACTTTTTAGGTTTCAGGATTTTTTTTTATAACTAACTTTGTTTAAGGATGGTTCTCAACTATGTTATACAATATATAACAAAATTATTTGATATACCATTTTGCTTTATGAAATATGTGTGTAAAAATTCCATAAACTGGTTTTCCCATTAAGCACAATGTTATCTATACACTGTATTTAATTAGCATATTAAAGTGCTGTTGGGACAGCATGTTGAAAAAAGAAGTGTAATAATGGAAGTAGTAATTGGCCAGATTTTCATAATAATATCTCATATTTCATAACAATATTGATATATAATTTTTAAAAAAAAATCTAGCAGCTGTGGCTGCAAGAAATTCACCTTAAAAATACTTTAACAATGTTTACATTATTATGGGATGCCTGTACATTTACAACTTATAACATAATATAAGTGATTTAATTTTAATATACCAGTCTACTTCAACGATCAGAATCTGCTTTTTTATCTTAAATGTATGGAAATATGGCCAGTATTTGTGTATATACGGTGCACAGGGTCATACACACAAAGACAAAACACATCATCATAACACAACATAATGCAATACTTATTAACTCTGTAACAGCAACTGTAACTAAAAAACACCCTAAAGCAAGGTGCACACTATACAATTTTTAATAGTCTTTTAAGATTGTTGCTTGTCAGACTGTATAAACATGATCCCAGCTATAAGCCATGTCACACTGTGGGATCTCAGATGTCATTAATGTCAGACTTTACGACAGTCAAGACTTGTTAAAAAATGACATAAGAAAGAAGAATCATACAGAGTTTTACACCATTTACATCTGCGACATGTTCAGTGATTGTGAGCCACATTCACACGCAGAACTGGAACAGTGGCTAGAAAAAAAAAAAAAAACTCTGGAGTTAATCTTGATCATAGCTTGCATTGAAAAGACAACGTATGTGGACATCAGGTTCTGTGCTCTGGTTCTTGATTTGATGGTTGTCTGAGAAGGGGGACTTGTGCATCTCAATGTCTATGATGGTTAAGGCCCTGATCAAAGGTAAAATTTGATCGCAGTGGTCCTTATTAGGCTGTTGGCGAAGATGTCATACTAGCAGTTAAAGACTGCAGATTTTGACCTAGGATCAGAGGAATCTTTCAGGATTCAATTACCAAATCATTGCCAAAACTGAATGGTGTGCACTTACTGATAAAAAAATTAAAAAACAAAACATTTCATATAAAATATATGTGGTGTGACCATATGTGTAATGCAGAGGTTTCTGGGAACATCCTTTTACTCTTTTACCTCATGAATAATACAGTAATCCATAGTTTTTACTTCGAAAAACCACAAATGTGACAGTATAACATAATGTGATGTTAACCCAAATTTTTACTATGATAAGGTTACAGTTAACATAGAAATCACAGGACACGACAGGGGAAAACTAACGAATAGAACTTCAAAATAAAAGACTTGAAAAAAGAAAACTATCAAACACCAGCATCACAGTAACATGTGTGCAGTATATTTTTTTCTGTAAACAGTACAAGTATTGTGTAAATGATAATGGAAATACATATAGTGATATATCATAGAACTATGTGTTCTTCTATATTAAACATTCTGTATTTCAAAGAAATGCAGCACATGCTTTCACATTATAGTTGTTCACTGATACAACATATAGTATGTTTATGTCGTCATGTTTGTGTGTATATATATATATATATATACTGTATGTACATGTGCAAGCTTGTCAGCATGTGCCTGTCTTAGTGGACATACATTAATCACTATCACAATGAAGCAAGAATGTTTTTATTTTTGCTGACAGAAACAGATTAGATTACTCTAAATTGACTGATGGTGTTGGTAGGCATTTCATTTGAGGGCTTGGGAATCATTGATAGGAAGTGTCGAGATTAGTTATCGCTTGTGATTTTACTTTATTAAAATGCATGCGTGATGAATGAACAGATTTCATGAGGTTAAAACGGACATAATGAGATTCCATTTGGTAAGAGACTAGACATACTTCATTATTGCAAAGACAGAGATTAATTAGATTTTATTCAGAATGCTAAATTTATGCCTTGATGTGAAAATATATATCTTCGTTTAAAATGTTATTTGAAACATTATCCTAAACAGGCATGCGAGAATATTGAAACCAATATATCATCAGCTTTTACTCTTACTGCTCTCTTTTTACTTTAATATTTTGTTCTGTTATGCATTCATTTTTTTCTTACCTAGAGTCTGAAAGAAAGCTTTTTTTTTTTCTTGAGAAATTCATTTTTTACAATTGTTCATTAAGACATAAAAGAGAAACATTCTGTTAGAAGCATTGATGGGAATCAGAAGTAGTGAAATATGAAGTCTTTGAACAAAATTAATAATTGCAGATGCTGGCTTGAACTGGAATTTCCATTTTGTTTACTTGCAAGGAAGATTGGCGTCTTAATTTCAACAAAATACTTTGTCTGATTTTGTTCTATGCCTTTTTTTCACAGTGTAATTTTAACCCTAAAATTTTTAATCAAGCTTATTCTACGAAAATTCACTTTGACCTTGTTAACACACACAGACAAAAACACACAGCATTTATGTATAATGAGCTGAATCACCGTTGAGATGCTTGGGCTCAGTGGGTAAGTTTGCTCATTATCTCATGCACAAATGAACTATTAACCTTCTAAATCTGCCTCTGTTAACCATCAAGGTTAAATAGCAATAACTATCATCACAATACAACTCCTCTTCTTGGAAGAGACAGCAGATGCATTATTAAGACTGTGTGATTTTGATGAGAAGGGTGAGACAAGGTGACGGTGATGTTTAACACTAGAACCACCACGAGGTAAATTTTACCTGTGGCTGTTTTTAAAACGTACATAAAAGATTTTTAATTAAACATTCAAGTCTCCCAGACATTTACTAAAATCGTGTGATTTACAATCCCTGTTTTGATAAAACCAGATAAAAAAACTGGGCATTTGTATAATAGCCTACCTGTATATGTTCGCGCTGTCATTTTCGTGCCGCTTATGTTTTATGATCAATATATCATATTTAGACGATTTATCCTAATGTTTTTTTTGTTCAAAAAAATTGTTCAAAATTTGGATTAATTATTTAATTTTTGTTTTGCCATTTCTAATGTTTATTGTTCACTTCTGTGTTGCTATCTATGCTGTTTCCTGAAGAAAAAAAATATATATTTTTTTGATTACCTGAAGTTTATTGGTGTTCTTCTTGTATAATTCAAATTATAAATGATATAACTGTAATGTCTCTGATTACTTAATTTTAGGGAATTAATTATTATTAATTCATTCAGGGTTTGAAAGGACTCAAATCTGAAAATTCGAAGGCAACCTGATTAGAACTGATTTCAAATTTTAATGGTTTACACCTTATCAACAGTCGACCAGCGAGATGTTAATGTTCATGTATCTTAGCCATCTGATTATGGGTATTTTCCTTGGCCAAAGGTCAATACAATTATGATCATTTGTAAGCTCCTAGCGAGGTAACGTGATCTTTGCAAGCAGATGCATTATTAAGACTGTGTGATTTTGATGAGAAGGGTGAGACAAGGTGACGGTGATGTTTAACACTAGAACCACCACGAGGTAAATTTTACCTGTGGCTGTTTTTAAAACGTACATAAAAGATTTTTAATTAAACATTCAAGTCTCCCAGACATTTACTAAAATCGTGTGATTTACAATCCCTGTTTTGATAAAACCAGATAAAAAAACTGGGCATTTGTATAATAGCCTACCTGTATATGTTCGCGCTGTCATTTTCGTGCCGCTTATGTTTTATGATCAATATATCATATTTAGACGATTTATCCTAATGTTTTTTTTGTTCAAAAAAATTGTTCAAAATTTGGATTAATTATTTAATTTTTGTTTTGCCATTTCTAATGTTTATTGTTCACTTCTGTGTTGCTATCTATGCTGTTTCCTGAAGAAAAAAAATATATATTTTTTTGATTACCTGAAGTTTATTGGTGTTCTTCTTGTATAATTCAAATTATAAATGATATAACTGTAATGTCTCTGATTACTTAATTTTAGGGAATTAATTATTATTAATTCATTCAGGGTTTGAAAGGACTCAAATCTGAAAATTCGAAGGCAACCTGATTAGAACTGATTTCAAATTTTAATGGTTTACACCTTATCAACAGTCGACCAGCGAGATGTTAATGTTCATGTATCTTAGCCATCTGATTATGGGTATTTTCCTTGGCCAAAGGTCAATACAATTATGATCATTTGTAAGCTCCTAGCGAGGTAACGTGATCTTTGCAAGGTTTGACTTTAAAATGATATGACACCAGACAATGATTCTGTCACGAATCCTGTCCATGAACTTCCATTCAATCACCACCAGAGGTCACCATTTCCATTTTCATTGACTCTCGCACTACACACTGTTGCATAGCACCCCGGACTACATATCCCATCATTCATTGCACTGATTGCACACCGCACTGATTGCACACAGCTGTTTCATATCACTCACTCACTATATAACACTCACTCAAACAACCATTCTCTGCCGAGTATTGCTTAGCCGGTTATTATTCCTAATTTATGTTTTCCTGCCCGTGTTTCCTTGTTTTGCCTTGCCTTGCTTGTTTTCTCGGTTTCTGATCTTTGCCTGTTTTCCTGGATTTATCCCTCTAGTCTCGCCCCTGTGATTCTGTCTGCCGATCATTGACCTACGCTAGCCCTAGGACTATTCTTGTGTTTTGCCCGCCCTATACCTGTTTGCCATTGTTCGACCCTGCCTGTTATGACCACATCTCTTAAATAAAAGCTTGCAGATGGATCCACACGTCTCGTCAGCCCCGTAACAGATTCTTTATAAATGAAACACAAATTGTATTGGCTATTCTAGATTATATTAAAACTAAGCTAAAACACACACATACACACACACACATACACACACACATTTATTACAGTTCTGAAGAATGAAAGTTACGGAGTTCTGAGGAAAGCCCAAAGTTTTAGCAAGATATTCGCTACAGTTCTCTTACTGGCATCCTGAGAAAATCACAAAGCAGAGATGTGGCTTATGTTTACTGCTTAAAATTAGCTCGACACCAGTTCAGCAGAGATAAGATTTTGTTCGTTTACTTGCGTACAACCGTTGCTGGTTGGCTGTTGATCTGGCGCCGGAATGACGTTTGGATGACGTCCTTTTGGCAGAGCCCTCGTTGGATTGGTTGCTTTCTTGATGACGCAGAGGCTTGAGCAGTTCTGCTAAAAGTCTGAGTTTGCAAGACTTTAAGTTCTTTGAAGATCGCAAAGTTTCAACTGAAGTGTTTGAGTGTTAGATGACCGGTCGCTTTGATGGTAAGCTTGTGAGCAGTTGGAGTGCTCGTAACACGGCGAAAAGTGAAGAGCGAGCCAGAGAGAGCATCTGTTCAGGCATTGGGTTTTTAAGCAAGCCCGATTTGGTCCATCCCATACGCGATTGTCCCAATCGGATGCTGTTGCAAGCTTAGCCACTCCCTGTGTGGTTCCCTTCTCGTGCATAAATTAAAATGCTGTTCAATTCATCACGTGGGGGAAATGTCTTTGCAGGTTTTGTTAATAACTTCTATAAAGAGTTGTACAACACACACCGTTCAAAATAATAGCTTTTCACTCATTTCAATGTTCTGGAAATAAAACAAGCTTTCGTTCAAGCTCAAATACCGGGTAGTTTGCATACACATTAATAATCTTATCTACTAAAAGGAAAAGTTATAAGGCAAAGATTAAAATATCATGGTTTCAATAACACATCAAACAGAAAGCATATTATTTGGGAGTATATTGCTCTAATACTTTAAATGGTTTTAAATGATTGTCTTTTAGAATCGTCATGCAAGGTCCTCTTTCTTTTGTTGTAAGAGAAGTTTGTAAGGGTTTCAGACAGTGGCAGGAAGCAGATGTTCACTGGGTCATGTGGCGTCACGCTGTATAGATTGAATCACGTTATCACTGTTCCTTAGGTCTGTTGTTCTGTAAACCTGAGGGTGTGATTAAATTACTCATCCTTTTCCTGCTGGATATACTAGTTCTATTAATTGGCGATCACAAGACATCACAAGGTATTTTCAGTCCTGATACAAAAGATCTCTGTGTTATTTCCTGATTGGATTAGTTCGAAGCCTCATGATGAGTTGATTCAGTGGCATATCAGTCCTGGTATTAAGAAATCCCTACATAACTAAACAAATTAAAAATTAATTAGGTGAAGCTGTGCGCTTGAATTTGTCATCGCATCATCCTATGCAATGTTGTGAATTATTATTGCTCATTATTGTCTATAGGCTATTTTAGTAATTTAAATAGCATGGGCTATCTTAATATATTGATTAATGTCATTGTATTATAATAGTCTATTGCACCACCCAAATACTTAGGCTATTTACTTCCTTCTAATTCTCGTTGTCAGTGCAGGCTTGTTTAGCTTAATATTGACGTTATGAAAATTGACTAGTGTAGCCTGCATAAAAAAGCATTGAACATAAAACAACAGGACAAAAATATAGTTGCTGACTAGACATAATCATTGCATGACTCTAGACACTTCTTTGTGAAGACAGTAGCATAATACAGTGAAACAATAGGCTATGTTCTTTAGACATTCAAATACAGTTGTCATGAGCGTGGGTAAAATTTACCCGCTTGCACTTTTAGGTATACAGTGACCTCTGGCGGTTCTAGTGTTAAATGAGATGATTTAAATGAGTATGAGCTCCACCAGCTTCAGTGTTGCAAAAGAGCCCAGTCTTTATGTGAGCTATAAAACGCTCCTCCATCATGGCTCTGCTTCCTCTCTCGCTGAATGCTTCAGGTCAGACAACATCAAACAGGAATGTATGAGGCGTAGACTGACAATCTGGAAAATAGTATCATCTCTCTAGCTTGAAATAATAGAATAAACAAATCTCAGATTGTCTGTCTGCAAAATGTGACTGTCAGTAACACGCTATAATATCATGCTAGGATGCGTTTACTATCACAGCATAGAGTACTGCAGATATTGCATTGTTTATACTGGACTGTCAATGTCAACATTGTTCTCAAACATGCAATGTCTGATAGCCAGTGAGCAAATATAAACAGTGATGCAAGCTGACACAATGTATTCAGTGATTTTGAACATCATGTTTTTGGACCAATGAGTGTTTGTTTCTTTCTCCAGGTGATTCATAATACCCCATTGAATCATGTTTCTGTCATGAAATAAAAAAAGATGAAAAAAGATATTTGTGACATTTTTTCTCTGAACTCTGAGTTTATATCTCGAAATTCCGATTTTTTTTCACACAATTTTGAGGAAAATAAAAGTCTGAATTGTGAAATACAAACTCATAATTCTGAGATATAAACTCGTAATTCTGCGAAAAAAATAAATACATTGCAAATATAAGATTTCTGACCTTCTCACAATTCTAAGTTTACATCTCACAATTTAGACTTTTTTCTTTGAATTCTAAGAAGGTAATCATGACTTTTTACCTCACAATTCTGACTTTTGTTTTACAATTTTGTCAGAATTTGGATTTTGTATATTACATTTCTGCAATTACATCTCACAATTATAAGTTTAGATCAGAATTCCGGGGGGGGGGGGTGTAAGATAAAAAGTAAAAATTACCTTTTTTATTTATTTATTTTTCCTGTGGCAAAAAAGCAGGCTTCCATATATTTCTTTGCAAAATCCAATTCATCACATTTCAATGACAGACATCACTGG
>NW_015505610.1:348356-360894 GCF_001515645.1 Sinocyclocheilus grahami | reverse complement strand
GGGGGGGGGGGGGGGGGGTTGTAAGATAAAAAGTCATAATTACCTTTTTTTTCCATTTCATAGAGGAAACAATTTTCCATATAATGCAACTAACATGTTTTAAAAAGTAAAATGATGCTGAAAGAAAGTTGGTTGCAGAATGGGTTCATGGAGATGATCCTTTAATGGACTTCAGAATGTGCTGATACTGTAGAAAGAAGAAAGTACCACTTTTATATGTTGGTGCAACTATCTGCTTTTACAAGACGAAGAAGATGAGCAAAAACAGAAGCCATTGCACTTTGTTCCATTAAAGCTAGAACATGGAGTTAAATAATGGATGTTATTTTATGTCACTTAGTTAATTCTGCTGTGGATAAAAATGACAAAACAGACTTAGAAGGTCATGTAATGCTGTGTATTCACAGGCTCCAATGGCTACTGCCGCGGATTGCCCATCTGTAGCTGGGTAAAGGGACATGACGTACGGTGTGCATTGATTTTGAGAAGTAGCACTCAGTTCTCACAAAAATATCAGAAAATAGAAGCAATTCCCAGATGGATGGAAATATGTGGCCCCTTTTTCATTAAATATTTAATTGCTTTGCGCTTTGTGACAAAAAGCACTGGCAATTTAGGTGCCTATGTCATCAGGTTGCCTCCTCACGCACTTGATGATGGCTGTATCTTACGCTGAAGCTCTTCAATCATGGTGAAAGAAAAAGTTTTCCAACTATAAAAAAGTTGTGTACCCATAATGTCATCTTTAATAGCGAAAGGAGGACACATGAATATTTTATTAGATGTTGAAAATTGCAGATAAATTCATTGTGGAAACAAAGTGGCTATGTAAACATTATCCATCCTGTTCTGAATAAGTCAGGAATTTATCTCTTTATCATCTTCAGCTGGAAACAAATCAGTTGCAATCTTTTCTCATTGCAATTGCTTTCTAAACATCAGATATTTGCTGTAAAGGTGACATGGACAAACCAAAAAAATAACTAATTTATTGACCTTTACACTGAGTTAAAAAAACAAACAAATACAAATTCTGGAACATCTGAATATCTGGAGCATTGAGAATATGGATGCATGGCATTTTTTCAGTTTTCATGTTATGGCCAATAACCAATAAATGTCTAATATTAACATTCTATATATTTTGTCTAAATAAATGAAAAAATGAAACATAAAAAGCAACTATTTTACATGTTACACGCAAACGTAGGCACCCCAACATTATAATGTACAGTAAAAAAAGAAAAAAAAGCTATTCATTATTATTACATGTAACAGTGTTTATATTAATTAATATTTTTTAAATATTACAGTTAATTGACAATTAATTGAAAATAAATCAATAAAAAACACATTTTACATGCTACATGTGAACTTAAGTATCACAACATTATTATGTACAGCATGAAAAATTATATTAATTTTGAAACTTGATAATGATTACATTATTAGTGTTCATATTAATATGTTGTGTAAAGATGAACTTTAAGTGAGTATTGTGCTTGGAAAATATATTCTAAAGGAACATATATGTGAAATGAGCAAATACAATTAGATAATAATAATAATAAAAAAACTGCTCATTACAAAATCCAGACAGACAGACAGATAGACAGATAGATAGATCTCTTTTGACCTACAAACTGTTTTACTGTCATGATGAAAGTGAACACCATTATCTCCCTGCATGTTGTGGATAGAGATTTAAATAATACATAAGATCCTCAAATGCTTGTTGTGCAATTTTGCTTGAACTTGAAATGTATTTTGGGAATAAATAATTTAGCTGAGAACAACTAATTACTGTGCCATACATCTTCCAGTAGCCTCTCTCTCCGAGAGAGCTCCTTATTTGGCATGACAAGGTAATGAGCGGAGAGGGTTCAATGAGTTTTATTTATTGGGCTCCACGCTGGTTCTTCATGGCCCTCTATGTCTCAGAAAGGGCTTTCTGACAATTTTCCACAGGAGCCTGGCAGCTCCATGCAATGATCGTGAGGTGTTTACTGACAAAATAATTGGGTGCTCTGGCATTTCAATTCATTCCTTGTAAATTGCCTTGTGCAAGGGCATTCTTTGACACTCTATCAGAGGCCAAGAAATAACACATCTGGTGATAGGGATTCTGTGAACAATACAGGGAAAACATCAAAAAGCTTGGAGTCAGCTATGCTGTTCAAATAAAACGTACATAATAGACATTTTTTCACTTTTCTGTTGTACAAAAACATCCATACTGCTCTTCTGTCACAGAAACTAACTATTTAAGAACAAACCATCCTAAACCAGCAGGTTACGTTCCACTTAGTTGGCTGAAAGTGCGATTGTGAAAGCGCTGACTCAAGCTTCCATTAGAGCAGACCTCACGGCTGTTATCAGACGGTCTGGATGAGGTTGAGGCCCTTGGAAAGTGCTTGTCTGGCCAGAGGAGTTGAACCCCCACCGCTGGAGGATAAATGGCACTTTTACAGAGGAGGAAGAGTCCCTGAGCGTAATGGTATACTCTGGAAGGGTTCCAGCTGAACCCTTGCAGTTTCTGCACACCTAAATCCAGATTCTTGTCTCAGATGAGGTTTGAGAAAACGATTAGAACCTGTTGCTTCAGTGGGGAGCTGAGGACAATATTGTGCTATCAACGCCCTGCAAGCCTCTCTCGGTCTCTCTTTCCAGGTCTCATCTGCAGTGTTTCTCAAGCACTACAATCTCAGCATCAAAACTAACCTCTGTCTTTCTGTCAGCCGCTTATATCTGTCACACTATGCCAGTCGTTCTGTCACACTATGCCATATTTCTCTTAAAAGCTACATTATCTCTAGAAATGCCTTCACTCTCTTTGAGGTGGTTAAAGTATCCAGTCTGCCATCGCAGGCTGATACTATTTCAGCTTGTGAAGCAGTTAGTGACCTCTATCAGTGACTCACCTCTCCTTCAGTTATCAGCAGACTTCAGCCTGAGAGGAAGTTCCTGCTAGTGTGAATCACACGGGAGCTCTGCTTCAAAACTGACATAATAATCTAGCTTGAAATAAATCGATACATGAATAAATGCAAAGACATTAAAGAGATATTTCACCCCTAAATGAAAATTCTCCTAATTTCATCACCCTCATGTCTTTCTTTCTTTTGTGAATCACAGGAGATCTAAAGACTAAATGCTGAATTTCAACTAAGGTAACATTTATTTTTATAATCACAGTTGTGCTGTTTAATATTTTTGTGGAAACTAAAGATTTATTTTCAGGATTCTTTGATGAATAGAAGGTTCAAACAGTTTACTGTTGCTTTTGATGAATTTAATGTGTCCATGCTAATAAAACGTATTAAATTCTATACGAAATAATAATACTTAATTAATAATAGCTTTTTCTGTCCAGTTACAATGAATGGGAAATAAAGGTCCCGGATCTGCTTCTCCAGCTCGGGCCGTGTCCTCACCTGCACTCAAAGGTCGACACACATCCGCCATTAAAGCAAGTAACAGTGAGTAAAACAATGGTAATGTGTGTGAATAGAGTATTAGTGTAAGCGAGATTAGCGGCAACCACGCTGGCGATGCTAGCGGGCTATATGCTAATAGCGGACTCGGAAGTCAAAAATAGAACTAGTGCTAACAAAGCGCTCTGATTGTTTTTGTTGTAGAATACGATAGGGGATATATTCACACGTTATAAAACTGAAAAAGGATGGTGTATAAAATTGATTTTAAGATAAAAAATTAGACGACAAAGAATTAACTTGACGGAGCTCAAACTCAAACCACACGGCAGCAACCGCAAAAGTGATGCCGATCACTAACAGCAGGGAAAATTGGCTTTGGTTGAGTAAGTGGTTTTGGTTTTAGAGCTTTAAAACAGAAAGAAACAGATCAAGCACCCTAAAGGAATCAGAATATTGGTCTAAATTACTTATAGTTATATTCCAAGTCTTTTGAAGTTATACATTTTTTTTTTGTGATACACATCCCAAAATGTCATGTTAATGCTGCAAATGAATCATTGATTTAGTAGGTTGTCAAGTACCAATTAATTCTGATTTATAAATGATTCATGCTGGTTTTATGAACCAGTTCAACTGAATCAATAAAAGATCTGAATAAAGAGAATCATTTATTCACAAAACATATTATTTCTCACATGAACTTAGTTATTGCATCATATGGAGCACTTACTGTATAATAACTTAATGGTGCATTTGTGTCTCCTTGTAATTGCAGGGAAAATAGCATTGAAAACAACACGAGGATGAGTAAAAGATGACAGAATTTGTATTTTCTTTAAAATGAGCAAACATGCACATTTAAATAAATAAATGGCTGGTGAAAATGGCAACATGCTCTTCACACCAAATTGTAAATTATACAAAATCAAGTTTACATTTGGCTTGCAGAACACTTTATAACATATGTAAATAGTCATATCCATTGATATTTATCCCCCAAATTAAAATAGAAGCAACATGCTATTTACACAAAGAGTGGGCTATGTTGTGACATGAGATGACATTTGCTCAGAACCTAGGGGGCTTTATAAACTCCAACTATGTAAATACATCCTGCATATTAGGGCATGATTGAAACATCTCTTTTGAGGACAGGGACCAAATTAACATTTATTCTAACCAGTTTGGCAGCACAACATTCACGTTAAGTTCTTTCTTCCAATAAAAGTGCCAGGCAGAAAGCATAAAGTGGGACAGGGCCAGATGCACAGTCTGTGTTTATTCAGCTGGAACATCCGTGTGCACCAAAAGTCTTGTAATATTCATCCATTTGTATTTCTTACATACACCATTCCCAAGATGCATGCTGGCTCCTGAATTATGTACATCCCAAACTGATGATGAATATGAAAGCCCCATCAAGGCCAGCTATACAGAAAGTCTTATTCTGATATACTGTAGAATGTGCTGATGTCTACTCAACTTATTGATGATGATTTTGAAATTGCACTTCTCTTTAAAAACAGCTTTAAAAATTATTGATCATTATGCAAATGTTGCTCTGTAAGCACTTTGTATGATATCCTCTACTGTGTAACTTTGTTTAAAAATATGGAATTAACTGAGTTCTTAAATCCAGTACACTACCAAAAGTTTCAAAAGTTTGGAGTTGTTTCGATTTTATAAAAAAGCTTTTGAAAGAAGTCTCTTATGCTCAGCGCTTGCATTTATCGGATAACTAATACAGTAAAAACAGTAATATTGTGAAATATAATTACAATTTTAAATAAACTGTTTTGTATTATAATGTCACAGCAATAATATACACAATGGCCTGAAGAATATGTGTGTTCGTTCAAAGAAAGGTTTTCCTATGAATTAATTAGTAGAAAAGTCAATTTCTACTGTGCATTTGTGCCCCCTTGTTTCTGGAGAATGCAGCTGAGGGTCGGCTCGCATTCCACAAGGTTGTAAATGTATCGGGTTACCATGAAACCAGGGTCCTGTTCGGCGTCCTGGGGTGTTACAAAGTATTTGTGAAATCTAGCTAACAAAATATATATTGTGTGTTTGATTGGTCCAGACGCTACAGCAGTCATTACTCCAGTATTCAGTGTCACACGATCCTTCAGAAATTATTTGAATATGCTGATTTGTTGCTCAAGAAAATAAAAAAATCTTAGTATATTTAAAGCATTAGAGTTGTTTTTTTTAATATATACATTAATTTTCAAGATTATTTTATGAATATAAAGTTCAAAAGAACAGACATGTATGTAAACGCTTCAGGAGCCAGTTGCAACTAAATGATGATACACTTACATTTATACCTGAAGATTTTGTAACTTTTTTCTGATAGTTTAAGGATTATGAATACATTTTTTAAAAGTTATGCCAGAAGTCTTAAGCCTGTGTTATACTTTCCGAGTCCACTAGGGTCCGCTATGGTATGCGTGACGTAAACATCGGAGAGTGTGCGCGGAGGCTCTGAGCGGACATCTGCGTGCCTCCCATTTTTTGTGAGTAGTAGTAGTAGGCTACTGCGCATCCACAGGCTATGTGAGGAACGTCTCTAGGTTACGTATGTAACTGTACGTTCTGAAGCACGTGTAAAATCCGTCCAATGAAGCAGCCAGACATCACGAGCAGGGTGACGTAAGCACCAGAACGCATAAAAGCGCATCCGGCCGGGCGCCACCCAGCTTCTATGAAAAGTTGAGAGACCAGATGCTAGGAGCTGTGCCCCCTCAGGGGCCATGCCCACAGCTTCCATAACTCCGGGCGGGGGTGAAGAATGGCGCCCCCCGCCTGAGAGAGGAGGTCCCTCCTGATCGGAATCTCCAGCGGAGAGCCGTCGAGGAGGGACACCAAGTCTGAGAACCAGCTTGTACAAGGGGCGCGAACGCAGACCCCCCTGCGATTGATATAGGAGACCACCGATATGTTGTCTGTGAGGACAAACACATGATGCCCCCTTAGGTCTGGAAGGAAGTGTGTCAGAGCTCAAAACACGGCCAGCATTTCCCGGCAGTTGATGTGCCACAAGAGATGATGGCCTTCCCACAGACCCTGGGCAGAGCGGCCACTCATGACTGCTCCCCAGCCCGTGAGAGAGGCATCCGTCGTTAGCATTACGCGATGACAAGAAGCACCAAACGTCGGGCCTTGAACCAGGAACCAATGTTTCTTCCACATATCTAAGGCACGTAAGCATCGCTGCGTGACCTTGATCATGCAAAGCGGATTCCCCCTCGGGGAAAATCCTTTGGTTTTGAGCCACCACTGCAAGGGTCTCATGTTCAGCAGGCCAAAAGGTATCACGTTGGATGCCGCTGCCATCAGGCCCAATAGCCTCAGAAACAGTTTGACAGTGAGTGACTGGCCTTCTCTTAGTCTCGTGACTGTCGTGAGGATTGACTCGATTCGAGCAGGAGACAGACGTGCCTGCATCGAGGTTGAGTCCCACACTACGCCTAAATAAGTGGATATCTGTTGTGGAGAAAGAACACTCTTCTTGGCGTTTAGTCTTAACCCCAGCTCTCTCATATGGGCGAGGACGACATCTCGATGCCGAGCCGCCATCTGCTCCGATTGAGCTAGTGTTAACCAATCGTCGATATAATTGAGTATGCGGATGCCCTGGAGTCGCAGTGGAGCCAGAGCAGCATCCACACACTTTGTGAAAGTGCGGGGTGAGAGTGACAGGCCGAAGGGAAGAACTCTATATTGGTATGCTTCGCCCCCGAAAGCAAACCTCAGGAACTTCCAGTGTTGAGGGAGGATGGAAACATGGAAATAAGCGTCTCTGAGATCTATCATAACAAACCAGTCCTCGGACTGGATCTGTGATACTATCTGCTTGATAGTGGGCACCGGTCACGCAAGGGCGTTCCCAAAGCGAATCTCGACGCAGCTCGAGTTCCTGAAGGGGAAGCCTGTTGCTACTCGAACCTGTACAATCCGTCTATAAACCAATATAAAGACAGCCAGATGTGCAATAACTCTGGACAATTCTTTGTTCACATGTTTGTTTATTGTTCAAGCCGATCTACTATGCATATGGAACATGTACCATCAGCGTATGCTTTCGGAAGTATAAATACAAGTAGTCCGCGCCCGCACTGTCCATGTACGTGTCCGGATTGCTCATGCGGAAAGTATAACACAGGCTTTAGACATCTGTAATCTTTGGGCCTTGTTTTTACACAAACAAATCAATAATGAAAAAAAAATAAATAAACTGGTAAGTCAAATGCTGTGAAAGGTTATAGCTGATCAGTAAGTAACTAGGAGAGTCCTGCAAAATCTTACATCAAATTTTGTCTTGCTCACAACCATGTTTTATCATTGCTGACACTATTCCTAAGCAACATTTAGTGTAGCCTGGGAAAGCTGTGATGCCAGGGGCGCATCATAAATAGAAAAGAAATTAAATCCTTTTTCTTTCTTTTTGAAGAAAATGTATTTTTTCACCTCAGGCAAGGTTAAAACTCATTCTGTGCACATTTGGAGAGACTGTATGGCAGGATGCTAATCACAGAAGCACACTGTCTCCGTCAAACTGTCTCTCAGAGAGTAGGTAGCCTGTGGTCTGTTTTATAAGTCATATTTATATATTTTAATTATTTCATTATACATGAATGGATAAGTAGTGTCACTTCCTACTTTACCCCATCACAGTCCAAATGGCATGCATTAGTTGCAATAATTTGTAGTCAAATAGAGCCTACACAAGCCACACATGCTCATACCAAGAGTAAAAGATATTCCCCACAGGTTTATTGCATTTATTTGATAAGCTTTTATGGTTCATTAGTCATTTTAGAGGAAGCTGTTTATAACACTCAGCTGGAGAGGTACAGTGTGGAGCAGTACATGGCCTGTACATGTAGAATAAAAGATGGCTCCTGTCATCCACGCCTGATGTTGAGACCCAGAGGAGCCCTTATAGTACTCTGTACTGACAGCAGTCTTACTTTGGGCACTGAAGGCCCCCTGCAAAGTCTGGAATCCAACACATCAATAACACCAGTGTATCCTCTGCTTTGAAGCCCAGTGCTGAGGACACAGGCCTTGCATTGATGGAGGGAAGACAAATAAAGAAGACAGGATGGTCACTGATGTACTACCTGGCTGTGTGAAATATTGGCAGAGCATAACTCTGGAAGTATATTTACCAAAGGGGTGCAGCCAAGCAGAAAGGTGACAGCAAAGGCGGCAGGGGAAAGGGGTGGCCTGGGACCCAGAACTCTCTCTGTGGGAGTTGACCGCTGATGGACACAGATCCGACTAACAGCGGGACCGCTACCAGCGGGATCGCGAGCCTGGCCGCTCTCATCAAACACAGCCAGGCGAGAGCGGAGCGTGCGCAGCGAGAGCTCGCAGAGATGACAATCAGCTGCTCGAAAGCTGACCGTGCATGCTCCGCTCCTAAACAAACGACACGCAAATCGTGTGTATTCCCTGCCGCCAGATATCGTGGACAGGGAGAAACACAGCGTTTGTAATGCCGTTCGCTCGCCATAGACTTTATCATTGTTTTATAATATATGAGTGCTTGTGCGGACAGACAACAGTAAATAGACAGACACATACACAGAGCGCTACTGAAGGGCAGAAGCTGGGTGGCGCCCGGCCAGATGCACTTTTATGCTTTCTGGTGCTTACGTCACCCTGCTCGTGACGTCTCGCTGCTCCATTGGACAGATTTGACACGTGCTTCAGAACGCGGTCACGCAAGGGCGTTCCCAAAGCGAATCTCGACGCAGCTCGAGTTCCTGAAGGGGAAGCCTGTTGCTACTCGAACCTGTACAATCCGTCTATAAACCAATATAAAGACAGCCAGATGTGCAATAACTCTGGACAATTCTTTGTTCACATGTTTGTTTATTGTTCAAGCCGATCTACTATGCATATGGAACATGTACCATCAGCGTATGCTTTCGGAAGTATAAATACAAGTAGTCCGCGCCCGCACTGTCCATGTACGTGTCCGGATTGCTCATGCGGAAAGTATAACACAGGCTTTAGACATCTGTAATCTTTGGGCCTTGTTTTTACACAAACAAATCAATAATGAAAAAAAAATAAATAAACTGGTAAGTCAAATGCTGTGAAAGGTTATAGCTGATCAGTAAGTAACTAGGAGAGTCCTGCAAAATCTTACATCAAATTTTGTCTTGCTCACAACCATGTTTTATCATTGCTGACACTATTCCTAAGCAACATTTAGTGTAGCCTGGGAAAGCTGTGATGCCAGGGGCGCATCATAAATAGAAAATAAATTAAATCCTTTTTCTTTCTTTTTGAAGAAAATGTATTTTTTCACCTCAGGCAAGGTTAAAACTCATTCTGTGCACATTTGGAGAGACTGTATGGCAGGATGCTAATCACAGAAGCACACTGTCTCCGTCAAACTGTCTCTCAGAGAGTAGGTAGCCTGTGGTCTGTTTTATAAGTCATATTTATATATTTTAATTATTTGATGCACTTTTATGCTTTCTGGTGCTTACGTCACCCTGCTCGTGACGTCTCGCTGCTCCATTGGACAGATTTGACACGTGCTTCAGAACGCGGTCACGCAAGGGCGTTCCCAAAGCGAATCTCGACGCAGCTCGAGTTCCTGAAGGGGAAGCCTGTTGCTACTCGAACCTGTACAATCCGTCTATAAACCAATATAAAGACAGCCAGATGTGCAATAACTCTGGACAATTCTTTGTTCACATGTTTGTTTATTGTTCAAGCCGATCTACTATGCATATGGAACATGTACCATCAGCGTATGCTTTCGGAAGTATAAATACAAGTAGTCCGCGCCCGCACTGTCCATGTACGTGTCCGGATTGCTCATGCGGAAAGTATAACACAGGCTTTAGACATCTGTAATCTTTGGGCCTTGTTTTTACACAAACAAATCAATAATGAAAAAAAAATAAATAAACTGGTAAGTCAAATGCTGTGAAAGGTTATAGCTGATCAGTAAGTAACTAGGAGAGTCCTGCAAAATCTTACATCAAATTTTGTCTTGCTCACAACCATGTTTTATCATTGCTGACACTATTCCTAAGCAACATTTAGTGTAGCCTGGGAAAGCTGTGATGCCAGGGGCGCATCATAAATAGAAAATAAATTAAATCCTTTTTCTTTCTTTTTGAAGAAAATGTATTTTTTCACCTCAGGCAAGGTTAAAACTCATTCTGTGCACATTTGGAGAGACTGTATGGCAGGATGCTAATCACAGAAGCACACTGTCTCCGTCAAACTGTCTCTCAGAGAGTAGGTAGCCTGTGGTCTGTTTTATAAGTCATATTTATATATTTTAATTATTTCATTATACATGAATGGATAAGTAGTGTCACTTCCTACTTTACCCCATCACAGTCCAAATGGCATGCATTAGTTGCAATAATTTGTAGTCAAATAGAGCCTACACAAGCCACACATGCTCATACCAAGAGTAAAAGATATTCCCCACAGGTTTATTGCATTTATTTGATAAGCTTTTATGGTTCATTAGTCATTTTAGAGGAAGCTGTTTATAACACTCAGCTGGAGAGGTACAGTGTGGAGCAGTACATGGCCTGTACATGTAGAATAAAAGATGGCTCCTGTCATCCACGCCTGATGTTGAGACCCAGAGGAGCCCTTATAGTACTCTGTACTGACAGCAGTCTTACTTTGGGCACTGAAGGCCCCCTGCAAAGTCTGGAATCCAACACATCAATAACACCAGTGTATCCTCTGCTTTGAAGCCCAGTGCTGAGGACACAGGCCTTGCATTGATGGAGGGAAGACAAATAAAGAAGACAGGATGGTCACTGATGTACTACCTGGCTG
Source organism: Sinocyclocheilus grahami (assembly GCF_001515645.1). Lineage (NCBI taxonomy): Eukaryota > Metazoa > Chordata > Actinopteri > Cypriniformes > Cyprinidae > Sinocyclocheilus > Sinocyclocheilus grahami. The sequence goes on along the minus strand of NW_015505610.1, from coordinate 349,621 downwards.
TGTGAAATATTGGCAGAGCATAACTCTGGAAGTATATTTACCAAAGGGGTGCAGCCAAGCAGAAAGGTGACAGCAAAGGCGGCAGGGGAAAGGGGTGGCCTGGGACCCAGAACTCTCTCTGTGGGAGTTGACCGCTGATGGACACAGATCCGACTCCGAAAACAAACACTACTGGGTAGTTCAGTCCATGGAGGTAACCTCTATCCTCTCCCCCGCTGATGTCATATACACTCTATCTGAAGGAAACGCTGAGTGAGGACAGACAAAAAACAAACTCAGGCAGTGGTGTACAGTAGTCAAACAATCACAGTCTCTTAAAGACGTTCTAACTTATTTCTTGACTGCTCTGAACATGTTATGCTTATATTATAATATAAAGTTTCTTATGCTCACCAAGACTGCATTTGATTGAAAATACATTAAAACTCTAATATCATGAAATAACTTTACAAATTAAAATAACTGTTTTCTCTTTTAATATATTTTAAAATGTAATGTAATCATGTCACGTCAATAGTGAAGTCTTAGCAGCCAGTGTTCAGTCTCACATGATCCTTCAGAAATCATTCTAATAAGCTGATTTGCTGTTCAAGAAACATTTATATTGAATTTATTTATTTATTGACATGAAATATTTGAAAAAAATATATAAATAAATTACATATATATACTGTACTGATATTGAACTGTTATGGCTACAGGAACGCCCTTTCACATTTTTGTATCACTCCGCGTGTTCTAGCCGGGTCTATGTTTTTTTTTTATTATTCACTGAGCTAATCATAGAGTACGTTAGTTAATATAAGAAGACGCATCTAGCTTCGCGGTCTCTCTCTCTCTCATTTGGATGTACGTCTTGCCGCATTGTTTCTCTCTTATAACCTCATTATTTCTCACTAATAACCTAACTGAAGCAGCACATGCCCTTGATACGAATTCTAAAAGTGACGTATGTTTAACTGTCTCGAGTACGAGAGCGATACCGGCTGCGGCCTGCGGCCTCGTGCCTCTGGCCTAATCACAGCCATGCTGATATAGAGCCGGTATCGCTCCTGTACTCGAGTGATATTGCTCATATATATATATATATATAATCAAAGATTTTCTCACCAATAAATAGTTTTTTTTTCTCTGTGCACCACTTTTACACCTGCCCCATCCCTTACCTACTGTATGATCAACATTTTTTTATTCTACTCCTGCCATTGTATCAAAAAAAAAAAAAAATATATATATATATATATATATATATATATATATACACA
>NW_015505610.1:344675-347324 GCF_001515645.1 Sinocyclocheilus grahami | reverse complement strand
GATGCACTTTTATGCTTTCTGGTGCTTACGTCACCCTGCTCGTGACGTCTCGCTGCTCCATTGGACAGATTTGACACGTGCTTCAGAACGCGGTCACGCAAGGGCGTTCCCAAAGCGAATCTCGACGCAGCTCGAGTTCCTGAAGGGGAAGCCTGTTGCTACTCGAACCTGTACAATCCGTCTATAAACCAATATAAAGACAGCCAGATGTGCAATAACTCTGGACAATTCTTTGTTCACATGTTTGTTTATTGTTCAAGCCGATCTACTATGCATATGGAACATGTACCATCAGCGTATGCTTTCGGAAGTATAAATACAAGTAGTCCGCGCCCGCACTGTCCATGTACGTGTCCGGATTGCTCATGCGGAAAGTATAACACAGGCTTTAGACATCTGTAATCTTTGGGCCTTGTTTTTACACAAACAAATCAATAATGAAAAAAAAATAAATAAACTGGTAAGTCAAATGCTGTGAAAGGTTATAGCTGATCAGTAAGTAACTAGGAGAGTCCTGCAAAATCTTACATCAAATTTTGTCTTGCTCACAACCATGTTTTATCATTGCTGACACTATTCCTAAGCAACATTTAGTGTAGCCTGGGAAAGCTGTGATGCCAGGGGCGCATCATAAATAGAAAATAAATTAAATCCTTTTTCTTTCTTTTTGAAGAAAATGTATTTTTTCACCTCAGGCAAGGTTAAAACTCATTCTGTGCACATTTGGAGAGACTGTATGGCAGGATGCTAATCACAGAAGCACACTGTCTCCGTCAAACTGTCTCTCAGAGAGTAGGTAGCCTGTGGTCTGTTTTATAAGTCATATTTATATATTTTAATTATTTCATTATACATGAATGGATAAGTAGTGTCACTTCCTACTTTACCCCATCACAGTCCAAATGGCATGCATTAGTTGCAATAATTTGTAGTCAAATAGAGCCTACACAAGCCACACATGCTCATACCAAGAGTAAAAGATATTCCCCACAGGTTTATTGCATTTATTTGATAAGCTTTTATGGTTCATTAGTCATTTTAGAGGAAGCTGTTTATAACACTCAGCTGGAGAGGTACAGTGTGGAGCAGTACATGGCCTGTACATGTAGAATAAAAGATGGCTCCTGTCATCCACGCCTGATGTTGAGACCCAGAGGAGCCCTTATAGTACTCTGTACTGACAGCAGTCTTACTTTGGGCACTGAAGGCCCCCTGCAAAGTCTGGAATCCAACACATCAATAACACCAGTGTATCCTCTGCTTTGAAGCCCAGTGCTGAGGACACAGGCCTTGCATTGATGGAGGGAAGACAAATAAAGAAGACAGGATGGTCACTGATGTACTACCTGGCTGTGTGAAATATTGGCAGAGCATAACTCTGGAAGTATATTTACCAAAGGGGTGCAGCCAAGCAGAAAGGTGACAGCAAAGGCGGCAGGGGAAAGGGGTGGCCTGGGACCCAGAACTCTCTCTGTGGGAGTTGACCGCTGATGGACACAGATCCGACTCCGAAAACAAACACTACTGGGTAGTTCAGTCCATGGAGGTAACCTCTATCCTCTCCCCCGCTGATGTCATATACACTCTATCTGAAGGAAACGCTGAGTGAGGACAGACAAAAAACAAACTCAGGCAGTGGTGTACAGTAGTCAAACAATCACAGTCTCTTAAAGACGTTCTAACTTATTTCTTGACTGCTCTGAACATGTTATGCTTATATTATAATATAAAGTTTCTTATGCTCACCAAGACTGCATTTGATTGAAAATACATTAAAACTCTAATATCATGAAATAACTTTACAAATTAAAATAACTGTTTTCTCTTTTAATATATTTTAAAATGTAATGTAATCATGTCACGTCAATAGTGAAGTCTTAGCAGCCAGTGTTCAGTCTCACATGATCCTTCAGAAATCATTCTAATAAGCTGATTTGCTGTTCAAGAAACATTTATATTGAATTTATTTATTTATTGACATGAAATATTTGAAAAAAATATATAAATAAATTACATATATATACTGTACTGATATTGAACTGTTATGGCTACAGGAACGCCCTTTCACATTTTTGTATCACTCCGCGTGTTCTAGCCGGGTCTATGTTTTTTTTTTATTATTCACTGAGCTAATCATAGAGTACGTTAGTTAATATAAGAAGACGCATCTAGCTTCGCGGTCTCTCTCTCTCTCATTTGGATGTACGTCTTGCCGCATTGTTTCTCTCTTATAACCTCATTATTTCTCACTAATAACCTAACTGAAGCAGCACATGCCCTTGATACGAATTCTAAAAGTGACGTATGTTTAACTGTCTCGAGTACGAGAGCGATACCGGCTGCGGCCTGCGGCCTCGTGCCTCTGGCCTAATCACAGCCATGCTGATATAGAGCCGGTATCGCTCCTGTACTCGAGTGATATTGCTCATATATATATATATATATAATCAAAGATTTTCTCACCAATAAATAGTTTTTTTTTCTCTGTGCACCACTTTTACACCTGCCCCATCCCTTACCTACTGTATGATCAACATTTTTTTATTCTACTCCTGCCATTGTATCAAAAAAAAAAAAAAAAAAATATATATATATATATATATATATATATATATATATATATATATATATATATATATATATATATAT
>NW_015505610.1:342105-344473 GCF_001515645.1 Sinocyclocheilus grahami | reverse complement strand
ATTTTTTTTTTTCTCCCCCGCCTTTTTAAAAAAAAAAAAAAAAAAAAAAATATATATATATATATATATATATATATACCCATAAAGAATAATCACACTTGAACAGGTACATGCAAGATCTATAAATAGCTTCACCTTAGCATAAATAACCAAATTCACAGTTGACAGTTTACCAGTCTAATCCATTTCTTCTGCTCAAAACTGACTTTAAAATGTTTTGTACAGTGGGTATAGAAAACAATCACCCCCTTTTTAAGTAAACGATATGAGTTGGCTCCCGTCTGAGAGACATTTTCTAAGAGAAGTTTGTTAGTTTTTTTTTTTACTTTCTTAATACAAGACAAAATAATGGGCTGATTTTTGACTCCGTGCTTATTGGCATGCACACTTCATGTACTAGGTAATGATTCTCGCTCGTGATTGGTCACATTCACATACACATTTACAGAATTAGCACATGCGCACAATGTTACAATGCTTCATGGTTAATAGATATAACTATACAACTGTGTTGGATGCTTCTGTTTTGCACACTGTAATTTAGTTTTTATATGCTATATGGCACAGATAAACTGTCTGAAAAAAAGACAGTTTTTAGAGAAGAAAGAAATCACCCACTGACTTTCAAAGCTGCTAACGACTTTCTACTTCGAGGACCTTCATAGAAATGTAGTGGAGTGAAAAGTACAATATTTGTCTTTCAAATGTAGTGAAGTTAAAGTCATAAGTTTCCAGAAAAAATAATACTCAAGTAAAGTACAGATACTCAAAAAGTGTACTTAAGTACAATACTCAAGTAAATGTACTTAGTTACTGTCCGCCTCTGCACACCATATTACATTTTGAGTATGATTTGTAGTTTGTGTTTTGGATAGTTCACTACCCTGAGAGCACATAAACTGAATACGTCACATAATATCTGCATTTACATCTGCAAGATGCATTTGTTGATGCATGTGTTTTATTTTCTTACATAAATTAGGTTTTTGGTTTTTATGTCAAAAATAATGTAAAATGATGGTATTTTGGAAAGGTTTATGGAGCCAGAAATATGACAAAACAATTTGAATTTGAATTGCGAAAATATAAATTATAGTGTGAATTAACAAAACTGAATAGTATGTGGCATTTTATAGTTTTCATTTTATTTTAAATTTTTTATGGTTTAGTTTAATTACTATAGAATAATTTAATTACCAGACACAGGTCAAAACATTGACAAATTTGGCTGAATTATAAAAGCCAGAGGGGGCGGTACTAAATAAAGAGCCATTTGGGAGCCGAAAGAGCCGGTTTGTTTTTGCTGAGCTGAGCCAAATGATCCGGATCCCTAAAACGTCCCCTTTAAACAGGTGTATCACTGTTGTAGATTGTCTTTACTTCTTGAGGAGTTTGAACACTGTAACTCACATGGCTCTGCATGTTTGGAAAATATGTTTTTGTTTTATTATTATTTTTGTTTTAATTAATTTTTCAAATCTGCATTTATAAGGCAAATTTAAGCTCACTACTTATCAAACTCATCGACCTCATAACGTCAAAACAAGATTGTCATGAATCTGGTCCATGAACTTCCGTCTGCTTACCATCAGAGGTCACCCTTTCCATTACATTGACTCTCGCACTACACAAACTGTTGCATATCATCCCGGACTACATATCCCATCATTCATTGCACTGATTGCAGAGAGCACTGATTGCACACAGCTGTTTCATATTACTCACTCACTATTTAACACTCACTCAAACAACCATTCTCTCCCGAGTATTGTATGCGCTTATCACCCGCAGTGATAGCTACTCTACAGAGCCCTCTTTAGCTTCCTAGCCCAGCCTAGTCTTGCCTTCTCTGTTTTCTCAGTTTTTGATCTGTGCCTGTTTTCCTGGATTTATCCATTTAGTCTCGCCCTTGTGATCCTGTTCGCCAATCGATGACCTACGCTAGCCCTAGGACTATTCTTGTGTCTTGCCCGCCATATACCTGTTTGCCACCGTTCGACCCTGCCTGTGTTTCTGACCTCCTCTGATGTTAATAATGTAACGAATCAGCTCATGGGAAATATGAATAATTAACCATAACTAGTTATAATGATTATGAATATTTTAGATCCGCCTGTTCGGCTTCCTGGGGTGTTACGCATTTCGGGGGGAAGGGTTCATGGGTCCTCATATGGCTTGTTAACTGAAGGGGGTTACAGAGTATTTGTTAAATATAAAAACAAAATATATATTGTGTGCTTGATTGGTCCAGACGCTACAAATTCCCCCCCTTTCGAACGTTGTTGTCCGTAGAATAGACAACAACGAGGTATGTCAAGGTGCAGAACAATCAATTAGTCCCGGTAGGATCTTGTTTTTGTTGATGTTG
>NW_015505610.1:337472-342028 GCF_001515645.1 Sinocyclocheilus grahami | reverse complement strand
ACAGGGTTTTGATTGATGACTTAAGACTACTCTTATTGTCAAATTATCACTCAGAATTTACTGACGGTTCCCCAAACAGGCTCAATCTCTGAGGGATGAAGGAGAAAAGGGAAAAGCAGAAGGAAAAGGAGAGCATTTCTATTCAGATTATGCTTATTATTTGGTACTCAGGATGATAGTTATGCACTAGCGTTTGTCTAGATGACTTTTATAACAGGGTCATAAAAATTAGGGCACATGTTTGAAAATAAACAAATCAAAAATAGTAAGATGAAACTATGCTAAGTCGTGTTAGCTTAGCTGCTTCAGGTGGTTTGTTTACAACATGGCGTGTTGTGCTATGTGAAGTTAGCGCTTCCTGTGACAAGTTGTTGTCACGGTAACCAATGCATGCCAGTGCAATTAAAGCAGTTTAGTGTCTGCCTATTTTAAAAGTTGCCCACAGTTTTAGACTTGTTGCATTAAATAAGCACTTCGGTGAGTGCTTCTCTAATGTAATAAACTTCTTGCACTTGTTTAAAGAATTACAAAACGGGTTTACTGTAAGTTAAAACTGGTTTAAACATATATGCAGTTATGTGTGCCTCACACTAAAGTACAGTATTACCCCTTTAATTTCACTCAGCGAGTGAAACACATAATGGCCACCAGGTTGCTTGTATATATGCAGTCAAAGTGTAGATGAATTTATTCAATCTAATTATAAACTATAAGGCCTTTATGCTGTAGAAAGAGGAGCAACACTCAAATCTACCTTGATATTACTATACTGAGATTTCTTCTTCAAAGAAACTATTTAAACAATACTGCAATTTTGTGATTTCTTCACTAAAGCATTATACATTATGGTACAGTTTGGACCGTCCGCTGAGCTGAGATTCAGACTTATGCTTTTTCAGAAGCTGACAGGAGTGTGTTTCGATTTATAAGTCTGCATAATAGTATACAATTTCAAAGACCAAATACACGATGACAATAATATACCCAATGACCTGAAGGATCATGTGTGTTCATTCAAAGAAAGGTTTTCCTATGAATTAATTAGTAGAAAAGTCCATTTCTACTCTGCCTCTTGCCCTGGGACATGCAGGGATTTTCTTTGCATTCTTTTGGCCAATAAACCCAGTGATATCAGCGTTGGTTGCCATGCAACAAGGGGCCTGTTCGGCTTCCTGGGGTGTTACGCATTTCGGGGGGAAGGGTTCATGGGTCCTCATATGGCTTGTTAACTGAGGGGGGTTACAGAGTATTTGTTAAATATAAAAACAAAATATATATTGTGTGTTTGATTGGTCCAGACGCTACAATAAAGCTTGCATATGGATCCGCACGTCTCACGTCTTGTCAGTCCCGTTACAAAGATATGTTGTTACTTCCATTTCAATATGATTTTAATTGTGGACTGATACTGCCATGGTTTTGCATTATGCCATTGTTCAGGTTACTATTTAATTTCTTCATTTCTGTGTGATTATATACTACATATCGTAGGAGGGTGTTTTTAAGCAATTTAATCTGCTTTCTCCTTTTCAGTTTATATACAGTATGTTTCATCTTAATGTATGTTACACCAGTAATTTGTCTGTGACGGCAACGATGGCAAGGAAAGACAAACCTTAGCATACAAAGCACCTCAGATGCTAAACATGATGGTATAAAAAACCTCTGGCCATAAAGTGCTGTTGACATGAGCTTTTTTTTAAGTTCTAATTAGTAATAGCTAAGGTGCTCTCATTATACTTTACATCTTAAATGCCATTGACCATGTGTGCACCACCTCAGTCATAAAAAAAAACACTTACTGGGGACATGATTTGTGAGCTAGTAAATGAATGATTCTTTGTTAGAGGGCAGCCCTCCTCTGTTTTATAGGGACTAGTGTATTTATTGCACTTCAAAGGACACCCACACTTGTCCCACATATGATATTTCTTATGTGGAGGGGTTTCACATGCTTGAACTGTTTTGCAGTGGTCATCTGATCTCGACTATGCTTTGGAGAGGTGATCTGTGGATGTTTGGGTTGAGTGGCTGATTCCCCCATTGCAGCTGGATGTGTTGGCAGAGGCTTTGATGCCTGGATGAACACAAGCCTACATTAGTAGAGGTGAGCAAACAAGCAGAGATGAAGTATTAGTGTGACCCACAGCACACTGAGGAAGAGCAGCAGCAAGCATCTCTGATTAAGCTAAGTGATGGGTGTATTTTTCACTTGCCTAATTTTCAAAGAAACGGTTTACCCCAAAATAAACATTTGCTGAAAATGTACTCTGCCTCAGGACATCCAAGGTCTAGATTAGTTTGTTTCTTTGTCTATACAGATTTGGAGAAATTTAGCATTACATCACCAACAGATCCTCTGCAGTGAATGGGTACCGGCGGAATGAGAGTCCATGCACACAGCTGATAAAAACATCACAATAACCTTGTGAAGCGAAAAGCTGCATGCCATCTTGTCTGAATCAGGAGTAAATATGCACCATTTACAAGTGAAATCTATCCAGAACATGGACTGGAGTCATATTGATTACTTGTGGTTTGTTGTGATGTTTTTATCAGCTGTTTTATCAGACTCTCATTCCGACGGCACCCATTCACTACAGAGGAATCACTGGTGAGTGATGCAATGCTAAATTTCTCCACATCTGTTCCGATGAAGAAAAACTCCAAACTCATCTACTGTACATCTTGGAGTTTTTTTTAAAGCAAATTTTCATTTTTGGTTGAACTATTCCTTTAAAAATGTAGTGAAACATAAACAGTCTCTTGTATCTTGGTATTATTGATGTTTTTTTTTCTTCCTGTTGATATGTAACTTCAGTGTAGCGTCTGGACCAATCAGACACAATTTTTTTTAGTTATGTTCAACAAATACTCTGTAACACCCCTCAGTCAACAAACAACTATGAGGGTCTATGGACCCTTCCCCCGAAATGCATCTAACACCTCAGAAAGGCAGAACAGGCCTCTCCATGGCAACCAATGCTGATATTACTGGTTTTATTGCCTAAAGGAATGTGGGCAGAGAAACTCACAATTAATTTATCCTTAGGAAAGACACACAATGCCCATAAAAATGGACTCTTCTCTAATTAATTCATAGAAAAAACTTTCTGTGAATGAACACACATCTCCTCAGGACATTGTGTATACCTGTAACGGGGCTGACAAGACGTGAGACATGTGGATCCATCTGCAGGCTTTATTTAAGAGACGTGATAAACAGGCAGGGTCAAAACACTGGCAAACAGGTATATGGCGGGCAAAACACAAGAATAGTCACAGGGCTAGCGTAGGTCAAAAACAGGCAAGGCAAGACAAGGAAAACACGGAGACTCGGAAAGGGGTACAGGCTAAACAATACTCAGCAGAGAAATGTGGTTAGAGTGGGTGTTATATAGTGAGTGAGGTGATTAGAAACAGCTGTGTTCAATCAGTGCAGTGTGCAAATCGTGCAAAGAATGATGGGAAATGTAGTCCGGGGTGCTATGCAACAGTTTGTGTAGTGCGAGAGTCAATGTAATGGAAAGGGTGACATCTGGTGGTGAATAAACGGAAGTCCATGAACCGAATTCGTGACAATACCATTACTGTTCCTGTATATTGTCTTTTGACTTTTGTTTTGTGTGTGTGTTATGATAGATCACTAGTTAATATAGCCCCACCGATACCATGCTTGGTCTCTTTGAATTTGTTTTCTGATAATCTATATGAGCGTTTACATTATATGTGGGTACATAGGCAATATATTAGTGTTCTAATAATATTTAGTAATTTTGATTCGATTTCTCACACAAAGGGTCATAAAACTCCCCAGTATTTCCAACCTCCCGCTTGGAATTTCAGCCTTTCTCATTGGACAAGCCCATCCTGAGAGGCACAAATCTTCTAAGACCTTAAAAGGCTCATGCACAGTTCCGCCCAGGTACTTGATGTTCTTCTTTTGCTAAGAAGCGTGTTGGAGCCTGAGCCGGTGCGGGCGTGCCCGGGGGGCTCCAACACATAGCCAGTCAGTCTGCAGTTCAGTTAGATTCTGAGAAGATGAGGATGTACGCTAGAACGCTTCTAAGGACACCCTAAGTTCGTGCCAGGCCTCGTGCCTAGTCTTTCCATTCATCAAGATCCTCTGACTCAAAATGGTTCTTTCTCATCACCTAACTTCAGCCAACCTACTGGAGCCCCAAAGAGCATCAGGACTCTCTTTCAAACAGGCGAGACGTGCAAGTATCAAACTTAGTCTTATTAATTGATACATTAAGTATAATTTGCACCTTTTACAAGGTGTGTTTGAACTAAGAAACTGATGTTTCCTTCAGGCTGTAGATCTGCTGAATATCAAATGGTACCATAGCTTCATGTTTTTATTTCTCTTCTCTTTACTGCTTAAGCTTTAACCCTTTTTCCTATGCCAACTGTATGTGTGTGTGTGTGTATGTGTATGTTAGACTAGTTTAAGTGTATGTAGTTAATAAAGTCTTACTTGTATCACACTTGAGGTTGTTCATTGTTTGCTCATAACTGGAGTCCCTAATCATGCAGATTTTTGCTACATGCTC